>NC_057804.1:140625777-140766985 GCF_018294505.1 Triticum aestivum
TCTATCAAAAATATATTTGGAGTGATTCTTTTTCTTCCTATTTAATATTACTGTGTTTTATCATTATATTGAAAAACAGATTTTGTTATTTTAGTTTCTATCAAAAAAAATCTTTATGACAATTCTTTTTGCTACTAAAGTTTCTAACAAAAAATTCTTTATGATAATTATTTCTGCTTTTCATGTTTTGAACAGGAAATACTTTGATAATTTTAGTTGCATAAATTTTATATAATTTTAGTTTAAAAAATACTAGAGGTTTGAGGGAGTCCCGGATTAGGGGGTGTCCGGATAGCCGGACTACCATCATCGGCCGAACTATCATCGGCCGGACTATCATCATCATCCGGACTCCAAGACTATGAAGATACAAGATTGAAGACTTCGCCCCGTGTCCGGATGGGACTTTCCTTGGCGTGGAAGGCAAGGTTGGCGATACGGATATGTAGATCTCCTATCATTGTAACCGACTCTATGTAACCCTAGCCCTCTCCGGTGTCTGTACAAACCGGATGGCTCTAGTCCGTAGGACAACAACAATCATTACAATCATACCATAGGCTAGCTTCTAGGGTTTAGCCTCCTTGATCTCGTGGTAGATCCACTCTTGTAAACATCCACAATATCAATATCAATCAAGCAAGACGTAGGGTTTTACCTCCATCAAGAGGGCCCGAACCTGGGTAAAACATCATGTCCCTTGTCTCCTGTTACCATCCGCCTAGATGCACAGTTCGGGACCCCCTACCCGAGATCCGCCGGTTTTGACACCGACATTGGTGCTTTCATTGAGAGTTCCTCTGTGCCGTCACCGATAGGAAGGATGCCTCCTCCCGTCTTCAAGGACGGTATTTTCGCCAAAGGAGCCTTGGCCGCCGGCCAAACTATCCGGCTAGGTGGTTTTCTTATGACCGCCTGTCCGGCCACCGCTTCGACAATGACCTCTCAAGTCGTCAAAAGCAATCTTCACGTCCGCTCGGAATTCGCCGAGCGGCTGGATCCAATAGAGCTCTCGTCCGTAAACGAGCTCTTGGATCGCATCGCTGCCCTGGGAGTCGCTACAGACTACAATCAGATTGGGCTTAAAACCGATCTAAGAGAGATTAACTCTCCCCAGGTCACCCACCACGTTGCAGTGGTAGAGGAACAATGCGGCGACTCTTCTCCTGTATTGAAAACTAGTCAGGTCCGGGCTCCCGAACCCCCCATGCCAGATTCCCGCGGAGGGACGGACTTCGATCAAGCACTGAACTTAAAGTCAGGCATCGGACCAGACTCGTTGGACAACGTCCAGCAGTCCAAGCTTCCAAATTTGGAAACTTCTCGGCCTTCGAGCCTTGAGATGGGTAGGGTTCTGGACTTAATTCCACCCACCCGCCTAGACATATGCGATCTATCTCTAATCCGGCAAGAGCCCGCTGAGATAGTACATCACTACTGGGCCAGATTCCTCCTGGTTATGGACAGGATAAAGGACTGCTGAGAGGAAAACGCAATCTCAATTTTTTGCAATAATTGCACGGACGAGGGAATCTTGAACGCCGTCAGCCATCGTGAAATTACACGCTTCGCCGACCTGGCGTCCATAGTACGAAAGTACTGTGCGATGGAGAGTTCCCGGACAACCGAAAATAAGTTTTGGGACAATCCGGCCCCGAATACAACCCTAGTCTGCAACAAAAGGGTGCATTACACTCAGGCACCAGATACAAAAACCAAAAAGCAAAACCCCCATAAAGGGCACGGAACCGTACTGGAGGGATGGCTTAGCGGTCCCTGTAAAATTCACAGTACAGAAGGCGCCGTCCCAACACATAGCCTTCGAGCATGTTGGATATTACGGCAGGTGGCCAAAAGTGGAGAGGAGCTTCTAGCCCCGGAAAACCACTCCAACAACATCGGTACGGTATCAACAGTCTTCGAGACTTTCGCATAAAATAATATGCGGAAACGAACAATCCGCAGCCTCGCTGAAGTCTACCAAGTAGCAACAACCAATCCATGGAGCGACACAGCCATCACCTTCAACGCCAGCGACGAACCTAAATTCCAAACAGCCCGAGCTCCAGCCGCACTGGTACTTAGTCCAATAGTGGACGGCTTTCGACTTACAAAAGTCCTCATGGATGGCGGCAGCGGATTAAACCTCATCTACGAGGAAACCCTTCAAAAAATGGAAATAGACTAGAGCCGCATTGAGCGAAGCAGCACAACCTTTAGAGGAATAATCCCTAGCCGGGAGGCGCGCTGCACAGGAAAAATCACACTTGATGTGGTATTCGGCTCGCCGGACAATTACAGATCCGAAGAAGTCACGTTCCAAGTGGCCCCGTTCAACAGCGGATATCACGCTATATTAAGACGAGAGGCATTCACAATTTTTCAAGTCGTACCCCATTACGGGTACATGAAGCTCAAAATGCCTGGGCCCGGCGGAATAATCACTCTCGTTAGTGATCCGGACATAGCACTCCGCGCCAAAAACAAGACAGCCGCATTAGCCTTAGAGGCACTATCCGAAGCCCTAGCGGCAGAGGAACTCACCGCGCTGCGCTCTACGGTAAATAGGGACGATGTGATACTCGATAAGAGATCCAAGTCCACCTCCTTTAAACCAGCAGATGAAATAGTAAAATTCCAGGTCCACCCAATGGACCCGACAAAGACGGCCTCCATCGGGGCACAATTGAACCCTGATGTAGACGCCGCACTGCGAGCATTCCTTCGGGAAAATTGGGACATTTTTGCCTGGCACCCCTCGGATATGCCCGAAATCCCACGTAGATTGGCAGAACATAGCCTAAACATCCTAAAAGGATTCAAGCCAGTCAAACAGGCTCTTCGACGATTTTCCGAACCCAAAAGACAGGCAATGGGAGAAGAGCTAGCCAAACTATTGGAAGCCGGATTCATCAGAGACATCAAACATCCGGATTGGCTAGCAAACCTGGTAATGGTACCAAAGAAGGACAAATCCTGGCGCCTATGTGTCGATTTCAAAGACCTAAATAAAGCCTGCCCAAAGGATCCCTTCCCCCTCCCCCGCATCGACCAAATCATCGATGCCACTGCAGGGCACGACTCATTGTGCTTCCTGGACGCATACTCCGGCTATCATCAAATCAAGATGGCAGAAGCGGATCAAGCCGCAACGGCATTCATCACTCCATATGGACCATTCTGCTTCAACACAATGCCCTTCGGACTTAAAAACACCGGCGCAACATATCAGCGCATGATTCAGACATGTCTGGCTATCCAGATCGGCAAAACAGTAGAGGCATACGTAGACGACGTAGTCGTCAAAACTAAACACATCGAAATTCTAGTAGACGACTTGAGGCTCACATTCGACAACCTCAGAGCATATGACATCAAGCTGAATCCGGAAAAATGCGTTTTCGGCGTACCAACTGGAAAGCTGCTGGGCTTCATCGTATCCGGTAGAGGAATTGAAGCAAACCCAGCCAAGATCTGAGCTCTGTCACAGCTAGATATCCCAAAAGACCTCAAGCAAATACAAAAATAGACTGGATGCGTGGCGGCCCTAAGCCGCTTTATCTCCCGTCTAGGAGAAAAGGCATTGTCCCTCTATCGCCTCCTTAGGCGCACCGAACACTTCGAGTGGACGGATGCTGCCACCGCCGGACTCGAAGAAATAAAGGCCATATTGGCAACAAATCCGGTCCTGGCTGCGCCCAACCTGGGCGAACCAATGTTGTTATACATCGCAGCAACGCATCAAGTTGTAAGCGCGGTACTCATCGTCGAATGAGAGACAGAAGGGCATAAATTCCCTCTTCAAAAACCAGTATACTACGTATCCACTGTGTTAACCCCCTGCAAGTCCCGTTACTCGCACTATCAGAAGATAGCATACGCGGTGTTCATGGCATCCCAGAAGCTCCGACACTACTTTCAAGAGTGTTCGATAACAGTGGCCTCTGAAGTACCACTTAACGACATTATAAACAACCGCGACGCGACGGGCAGGATTGCAAAATGGGCCATTGAGCTCTTACCATTTGATATAACTTACAAACCTCGGCGAGCTATAAAGTCACAAGTTTTGGCTGACTTTGTCGCTGAATGGACCAAAGCCGAACTCCCTAAAGAGTACGGCGCATACTCCAATTGGATTATGCACTTCGACGGCTCTAAAATGTTAGCCGGATTGGGGGCTGGCGTCGTATTGACGTCCCCGACCGGGGACACAGTCCAATACGTACTTCGGATAATGTACACGGACTCCAACAACGCAGCCGGATACGAGGCCCTTTTACATGGTCTTCGGATGGCAATCTCCATGGGCATTCAACGCCTAGAGGTGCGCGGGGATTCAAACCTCGCAATATCCCAAATAAACGGAGACTTTGATGCCAAAGATCCGAAAATGGCAGCATACCGCAATGCTGTCCTAAAAATGTCAGCCCGGTTTGAAGGACTTGAATTCCATCACGTAGCCCGGGATAATAACCAAGCAGCCGACGTACTGGCACGCATCGGCGCAAAACGCGACGCTGTCCCTCCTAACATCTTCCTGGAACGGCTCTTCAAGCCATCCGTACTATGGGAAGAGGAGTCTGGAAATAACAAGCCGGAACAAGCCGCACCAACCGGCGATTCAGCCGATGACATAACACCTTCAGCCCACGACATAATGGCAGTAATTGCCCCGTGGACAGAACCATTCCTCGCCTACTTGCTTAGGCAGGAGCTTCTCGAAGACCAAAATGAGGCCCGCTGCATTGTCCGGCGATCTAAAGCCTACAAGGTCTATGAGGGAGAACTTTATAAGAAAAGCACAACCGGAGTCCTTCAAAGGTGTATATCTGAAGAGGAAGGGCGAAACCTCCTGGCTGAAATTCATGCCGGACTAGGCGGACACCACGCCGCAGCTCGGGCCCTTGTAGGAAAGGCATTCCATACAGGATTTTATTGGCCGGCGGCCCAAGCAGATGCTCAGGACTTAGTCCAAAGATGCGTCGGTTGTTAGCTCTTTTCTAATCAAAGCCATATGCCACCCACCGCCCTCAAAACTATACCCATTACCTGGCCGTTCGCGGTCTAGGGGCTTGACATGGTTGGACCACTTAAAGGGGGAACCCACAAGCAAATGTACCTATTGGTCATGGTGGATAAATTCACCAAATGGATAGAGGCCAAGCCAGTTAAAACGGCAGAGTCCGGACCAGTGATAGAATTTATATCTGGGGTAATACACCGTTATGGTGTCCCCCACAGCATCATCACCGATAACGGCACGAACTTCACGGCCGATGAGGTTAAATCATGGTGCAAAAATATGGGCATCAAGCTCGATTACGCTTCAGTCTATCATCCTCAAACCAACGGTCAAGTGGAACGAGCAAATGGTCTAATAATGAGCGGCATCAAACCTAGACTAGTGCGGTCCCTTACAAAATCTGACACGCACTGGGTAGAGGAGCTCGACTCCGTACTCTGGGGACTGCGGACAACGCCTAACCGTACTACCGGATTCACACCATTTTTTATGGTATACGGCCCAGAAGCAGTTTTGCCCTATGACATAATTCATGACTCACCTCGAGTGCGCATGTACGAAGAAAGAGAAGCCGAGTTGGATCGGCAGGACAGCTTGGACGCATTGGAGGAAGAACGCGACGTCGCCAAGGCTCGTTCCGCATTCTATCAGCAGCAGGCTCGAAGATACCAAAGCAGAGAAGTACGGGCCAAGACTTACAATGTTGGCGAACTGGTTCTACGCCTGCCGGACAAGAAAAAGGACAAGCTCAAGCCCAAATGGGAAGGCCCCTTCATCATCGATCATGTCCTGACCGGCGGAGCGTACTGACTACGAAATGCATCGGATAACCGACTCGAGCCGAACCCATGGAACGCAGCCCGCCTTCGAAGATTCTATGCCTAGCGCCGGACTAAGAGTTCGTCCCTTTCCCCCCGTCCAAAATTTTGTTTTTACTTTAGCTGCCTTTTGTTTATCTTTTTATTCTCAACCCTATTCATCCAAGCCTTAAAGGGCCTACTTGCGCAACGTTCGCGCGCAATTGATGTGCTATCCGCACTCATTATACCTGGGGGCTTCTTTACCAGAAGCTTAATCATAAGGGCTTCATGCCCAGCACATGTGTCAAGCCTCCACATGTACCTTTTATTCACCATTATATGCATCGATATGACTTAAGTTTTGGCCAAGCTGGGTTGCCTGGCTCCTGTGCTTACCCCTACGTTCCCGATTGTTCGGCTAGGAGGTAAAGTGAGCACCTCTGCGATTGTTACTGCCGGGTCAGCCGGATGTGTACCTCAGACTGGGTGAAGCCGAAAGCTAGCGTTCTTAAGGGAATATTCGGTCGGTGACTTAAAAGATGATTTTTTTTATCCACTTATTTATCTGCCCCCAGATTTTTTTCTACTTTTTTCGCAGTCCGGACATTCACTTTAGGGCATGCCACCCCTAGAGGAAAGGAACCCTTAACGAAACTATTCTCCCTGGAAGATGTTTCTTACTACCCATGTAATATAACACAACTAGTTGGGCACTTGTCTGATAAAGCACTAATGACCCCTACGCCTGGTCTCCATGCATACCCCGGTTGTTTCATAACCGAGAAGGTATTCGGACACACTCCGCACTCTAGGGTCCCGAGGTCGAAGCGAAAAGGTCGGTAAAGACAAACGATCTACAATCCGGCTAGAAGGCATTTTATATGTCATTTTATAATACATTGTCAAATCGACTGATTGTATTCTTCCTCAATCCCATCTAACAGGTTGTCTAATTTACAGTCCTGTTGGGAAAGTTTAGCGGCCAGCTCTACTTGGCCGTATACTAAACTCACAGGGATCTCCTTCCCATCGGGCCCCACAGGTCCAACTTCGGCCATGTGGTTGGGATCCGCCTTCTTGTACCGCGTCTTTACCATGGCCCAGGCCTCCCTGGCACCTTGGCGGCAGGCCGAAATCTTCCATAAATGGAAGCGCTGCCGCACTCCCTGAAGCTTCTCCGCAAGCTCCCCAAGACCCTCGGGTAAGGAGAAGGCTGGCAATAAAGCCTGGATGGCGCCGCTCATTGCCTGTCGAACTCGTTCGATCAGTTGCAACAATTCAGGAAGTTGATCACCCGTTGATACGGGCATCTCCTCCGCAGGGCGACCTGTGAGCATACCTGCAGACATATTCTGTCAAATTGACTTCCTCGCCGAGCTCTTCTTTTCAAAGGAGTTCGCTCAAGCACTTACTATAGATGCCGTGACGAAGCCACTGATTCTCCTTAACGGAGCCCTACAGCTCGGCCCGAACGCCTTTCAGCTCTTCTCCAAGCTGGGCATGGGCATCCTGGAGCTTGTTCCTTTCATGCTGCACCTTATGCAGCACCCTCTCGCCGGCCTTTAGTTGGCGCAGAAGTTCTTGCCTGTCCGGATCTTGTCCGGCAGCACCTGCAACGTCATTTTTTAGACTTGCGCAAAGGCCAAACGCTACTTATCTTTCTAAAATAATGCGTTACCAGGAGAGGTCCCTGTGTTTCCTCCTGCGCTAGAGAGTGCGGCCTCAAGTTGGGCCTTGCACTCTTGCAGCTCCTGAGACAGTTGGGTATTCTTCTCGGTAAGATCCTACGTTTCATATGATCCTTAAATCAGTTAATATAACTACTTTAAGTCTCAGGGGCTACTGGCATATACAACTATTAAATTCTCTTACCCGTATGTCTTTTACATACTGCTCCGTGGCTCTGGTAAAACCATCTTGAGCAGCACGAAGGTGCGCGTCCCCTGCGTTAAATGCATTCAACGCCAAGGGGGAGAAGCACGCGTCACGAAATACTTTCCGGCGGTGCCTGTGATTCAGGGCACTCTCCACCTCAGACTTGGTGATGGACAGTCTGTCGGCATCCTCCGTCGGAGGAATGTCCGGCTCGCGTCTTGCGCTCGCCTCCCCCTCCAGACCAGGTGCTGGAGCCTGGCTGGTAGAGGTTGGATTGGCAACCTCCACGCCCGCAGTCCGGCGGACGCTTTTTTCCCTACAAAAGTCATGAGCACTCAAACGCTTCCTAGGAACGTTGCTCTAAATAATGAATTGTGAGCTACACCTTTGCGGCGACGTTTCAGTCCGCGCCGCGCTCCTCTTCCGCCTACTGGTCCGGACTGGCCTTTGTTAGCCAGCCGCCGCGGGCTCGGCTTCTCGCCCTAGGGGCGCCTCCTGCACAGTGCCATCGTATACGGTGGTCAGAAATAAGCAAGGAAGGAATGACGGTGTCAGGACTTCGGTCGCGATCACCTGGGAAGCCGGATATAGTCCGGGATAGTCGGCCGTGATGGCGACTAAAGCATTGTCCATGCTGAGCTAGTGGAACACCCTGTCGATTAGCTCAACCATTATGTCCGGATCCTCTTCGGAGGCCAGATCCCGGGATCTCTCTAGATCCTTGGGTTGCGGAGCTGGACTTAGCATGTCCTCCACGATCCGGCGTAGCTTCTGCGTCGGAAGAAGAACACAATATAAGAAACTTAAGTTTCAAAAAGCATGGGTCGGGCACGCAGAGTGTTCACTTACCCAAGGCCGGGGATTATTCATGGAGAACCCATTTAACGGGTTCGTCCGAAGGAAATCCTCCTTCTCCCCCTTATACAGGCCGGACAGGATCGTCACCAGATCTTCGACCGAATCCGGCCCTTTGCGGCCATGACGGGTGGCATCGTCCTCCCCGTTGAAATCCCACATGGGGTGGCCCCTGTATTGTAGTGGCTGCACCCCCCGCATAATGCATGTCGCCATGACTCCAATCATGGTCAACCCGGCATGGGCCAGTAACCTTATTCGGCCCATCAAATAATGGACGCTCTTGTCTTCCTCCAGTTGGGGGCTCCGCGGACGCCAACTAAGGCGTTTCTTCAGAGGAGCATTGCTGAACTCCGGGAGGCTGATCCGAACAGGGTCCGGCAGCGGAGCGTCTTCTATATAAAACCATTCCGAAGGCCAGTCTTTGGATGCCTTCTTAGGGGTTCCGGATGGATATCCGGTCCCGGCAATGCGCCATATTTCGGCGCCACCCAATAAATATATGGACCCCTCATGAGAACGGGGTACAAGGCAGAACAACCTCTTCCACAGCGTGAAATGGGGCTCGACGCCCAGGAATAGCTCGCAAAGAGCTATGTAACCCGCAATATGCAGGATTGAGGCGGATGTGAGGTGATGAAGCTGGAGTCCGTAGAACTCCAGGAGCCCGCGGAGGAATGGATGTATAGGAAATCCGAGCCCCCTTATCAGATAGGGGACGAAGCATACCCGCTCCCCTTTGTTGGGATTTGGGGTAACCTCCGCTTGCTTCCCAACTTTGTAGGTGGCCAGCCCGGCTCGAACCGGAACCATGAAGGCCAGAGGGAGATATCCCCCCGCTTGGAGCTTCACTAGCTCGTTGTGCGGAACAAAGCATCTCCTCCAATCTCCTGGCGAAGGGCTGGGAGCGCGAGAAGAGGAGCCGCGTTGACGGTCCATGATGGAATGGATTCTTGGTCGAAAGCGCTCCGATGAGTATTTGCGGGAGGAAGATGGTGATTTGGATCTGGATTCTTGCCTCCCTTATAGGCAGATTATTCGCACAACTAGGGGGTAAAACATAAAAGACACCCTGGCTTTTCACATTCGCGCGACGCATGGAAGAAGGCCATTATTGGGCGTGAAAGCCAAGACGCGCAACATTGATGAGGAAGCCGGACACTGTTCGGCAGGTACGTAGAACTTGAAGGAGAACCCGCCTTGCAACACCGAAGACTACACACATGCTGGACTTATCGTCATTGAAGCCTGGTTCGGGGGCTACTGAGGGAGTCCCGGATTAGGCGGTGTCCAGATAGCCGAACTACCATCATCGGCCGGACTATCATCATCATCCGGACTCCAAGACTATGAAGATACAAGATTGAAGACTTCGTCCCATGTCCGGATGGGACTTTCCTTGGCGTGGAAGGCAAGGTTGGCGATACGGATATGTAGATCTCCTACCATTGTAACCGACTCTATGTAACCCTAGCCCTCTCCGGTGTCTATATAAACCGGATGGCTCTAGTCCGTAGGACAACAACAATCATTACAATCATACCATAGGCTAGCTTCTAGGGTTTAGCCTCCTTGATCTCGTGGTAGATCCACTCTTGTAAACATCCACAATATCAATATCAATCAAGCAGGACGTAGGGTTTTACCTCCATCAAGAGGGCCCGAACCTGGGTAAAACATCGTGTCCCTTGTCTCCTGTTACCATCTGCCTAGACGCACAGTTCGGGACCCCCTACCCGAGATCCGCTGGTTTTGACACCGACAAGGTTTATAAAAGCTTTTTAGTTGATTCCTTTTGCTATTAGAGTTTTATAAAAGCATTTACTAGTTTTTTTGAGCTATAAGACCTTGAAATTGAAAAGCATTTGAAATGAACTCTGAAAAGGTTGAAAGTTGGCATGGTATCATCATTTCACCCACATAGCATGAGCTAAAAAGTTGAGAGGGTTATGGGAAACACTTCGTGTACAAAAGGGACAATCTCTTTCGAAGTATGAGGGTTTCATACGAAAGCTCATCTGTTACACAGGGATTTCATTTTTTTTAAATTATTTGAACTCCTGACTTTTTATGTGTTCAAAATGCACCATTCAAAGCCACATCATTAATTTTCAACCCTTTCTGACTTCATTTGTTATTTTTCATGCATTTACTGATTATTTTGAGCTATAAGACCCTGAAATTGAAAAGAATTTCAAATTAACTCTGAAAAGGTTGGAAGTTGGCATGGTATCATCATTTCATCCACATAGCATGTGCAAGAAAGTTGAGTGGGTTTCGGCAAAAACTGGATGCACTTCATGTACAAAACGGACAATCTCTTTTGAAGTATCAAGATTTCATATGGAAACTTGTCTGTTACAATAGGCATTTCAGATGAACTACGAAAAGGTTGAAAGTTGGCATGGTATCATCATAATAGTTGTGGACAAAGTCTTCACTTTTTCTTCGCTTGTGTCCTTTCCTTATTGCGCCGTAACCATGGATAATCTTCATCATTTATCAGGATGCTTGGGTCAGCCTTGACTTTGAAGGGAGGAATTTCATGAAACTTTTCATAATCTTCGGACATGTCTATCTTGCCCTCCACTCCCACGATGTCCTTTTTCCTGAAAGAACTATGTGGCTCTTTGGCTCATCCTATGATGTACTCGCTTCCTTATTTTTTCTTTTTCTCAGTTTGGTAGACATGTCCTTCACATAGATAACATGTGCCACATCATTGGCTAGGACGAACGGTTCATCAGTGTACCCAAGATTGTTCAGATCCACTGTTGTCATTCCGTACTGTGGGTCTACCTGTACCCCGCCTCCTGACAGATTCACCCAGTTGCATTTAAACAAAGGGACCTTAAAATCAACTCCGTAGTCAAGTTCCCATATGTCCACTATGTAACCATAATATGTGTCCTTTCCCCTCTCGGTGGCTGCATCAAAGCGGACACCGCTGTTTTGGTTGGTGCTCTTTTGATCTTGGGCGATCGTGTAAAATGTATTCCCGTTTATCTCGTATCCTTTCCAAATCATTACAGTCGAAGATGGTCCCCTGTACAACGAGTACAACTCCTCACAAATAGTGTTTTCACCTCTGAGACGTGTTTCCAACCAACTGCTGAAAGTCCTGATGTGTTCACATGTAATCTAGTCGTCGCACTGATCCGGGTGTTTGGAGCGCAGACTGTTCTTGTGTTCATCGACATAAGGGGTCACCAAGGTAGAGTTCTGTAGAACTGTGTAGTGTGCTTGAGACCAAGAATATCCGTCCCTGCATATTATTGTCTCCCCTCCAAGCGTGCCTTTTCCAGTCAGTCTCCCCTCATACCGCGATTTAGGGAGACCTATCTTCTTAAGGCCAGGAATGAAGTCAACACAAAACCCAATGACATCCTCTGTTTGATGGCCCATGGAGATGCTTCCTTATGGCCTAGCGTGGTTACGGACATATTTCTTTAGGACTCCCATGAACCTCTCAAAGGGGTACATATTGTGTAGAAATACGGGGCCCAGAATGACAATCTCATCAAGTAGATGAAATAGGACGTGCGTCATGATATTGAAGAAGGATGGTGGGAACACCAGCTCGAAACTGACAAGACATTGCACCACATCACTCCTTAGCCTTGGTATGATTTCTGGATCGATCAGCTTCTGAGAGATTGCATTGAGGAATGCACATAGCTTCACAATGGCTAATCGGACATTTTCAGGTAGAAGCCCCCTCAATGCAACCGGAAGCAGTTGCGTCATAATCACGTGGTAGTCATGAGACTTTAGGTTCTGAAACTTTTTTTCTGCCATATTTATTATTCCCTTTATATTCGACGAGAAGCTAGTCAGGACCTTCATACTAAGCAAGCATTCAGAGAAGATTTCCTTCTCTTCTTTGGTAAGAGCGTAGCTGGCAGGACCTTCATAATGCTTTGGAGGCATCACTACTGGAATCAGCTAGTTTGCCATCTGCCAGTTCTTTGCCGTCCGCTAGCGGACGGCAAAGAAGCTCTTTGCCATCAGCTTCCAAAAACCAAACGGCAAAGAACTGGCTGATGGCAAAGACCAAGTTTGCCATCAGCCTGTTCTTTGTCGTCTGCTAGCGGACGGCAAAGATTCTTTGTCGTCAGCTAGCGGACGGCAAAGAGGGAGGGGCCCCACTGACGAGCTGCAAAAAAAAACCTAGCGGACGGCAAAGATTCTTTGCCGTCAGCTAGCGGACGGCAAAGAGGGAAGGGCCCCACTGACGAGCTGCAAAAAAAAACCTAGCGGACGGCAAAGAGCAAGAAGGCGGACGGGAAAGAGGGAGGCCCCATGTAACGTTAACGGGGCCGCGCCCCACACCCCCTCTCTCTCTCTCTTTCTCTCCCACCTCCACCGCCCCGTCGCACCACGCCCCGCCGCCGCCCCAGCGCCCCCCCCCCCCGCCCCGTTGCCCCGCCGCCCCCACCGCCCTGCTGTCTGGGCGCCGCCACGCCCCGGCACCTCCACGCCCCGCCGCCCCGGCCGGGCCCGGCGCCGCCGCCCCAGGCCGCCCCGCCCCCTCCTCCGCCGCCCCAGGCCGCCCCGCCCCGCTCCTCCGCCGCCCCAGGCCGCACCGCCCCCCTCCTCCACCCTGCAGGTGATCTTCTTCCTTTTTTTCCTTTTTTCTGTTTTTTTAGTTTTAGGTTTATGTTTAGTTTAGATTTAGTTTTAGTTTTAGGATTAGTTTTAGGTTTATAGGTTTTAGTTTTTTAGGTTTAGATTTAGTTTTTTTCTTTTTCTGTTTTTTTAGTTTTAGTTTTAGGTTTAGTTTAGTTTTAGGAAAGAAGAAAAAGAGAAAAAGAGGAGATCAGGAGAAGAAGAAGAAGAGGAGGAGGAGAAGAAAAAAGAAGAAGAGGAAGAAGAAGAAGAAGAAGAAAAAAGAGGAGAGGAGGAGAAGAAGAAGAGGAAAAAGGAAAGGAGGAAGAAGAAGAAGAAAAAAGAGGAGAGGAGGAGAAGAAGAAGAGGAAAAAGGAAAGGAGGAAGAAGAAGAAGAAGAAGAAGAAGAAGAAGGAAAAAAGGAAGAAAAGGAAAAAGAGGAAGAAGAAGAAAAGGAAAAAAAACCCGACCCAACATGGTACCCTGACCCCGACCCGGCACCCCGACACGACACCCCCGACCCCGAGACCCCTGACCCCGACCCCGAGACCCCGACCCCGACACCCCGAATCCGACCCCGACCCGACCCCGACCCCGACACCCCGACCCCGACACCCCGACCCCGACCCCGACCCCCAAGCCTGACCCGACACCCCGACCCCGACCCCAACACCCCGACCCCGACCCGACACGGTACCCAGACCCCGACCCGGCACCCGACACAACACCCCGACCCCGAGACCCCGACCCCGACCCCGAGACCCCGACCCCGATACCCCGACCCCGACCCCGACCCCGACCCCGACACCCCGACCCCGACCCCGACACCCGACCCCCCAAGCCTGACCCGACACCCCGACCCCGACCCCGACACCCCGACCCCCGAGCCTGACCCGACACCCCGACCCCGAGCCTGACCCGACACCCTGACCCCGACACCACACCCCGACCCCGAAACAACACCCCGACACCGACACGGCACTACCCCGACATCGACACGACACCCCGACCCCCCGACCCCGAAACAGCACCCCGACCCCGACACGGCACCCCGACACCGACAGGACACCCCGACCACCGACACCTCCCGAAAAGGTGTTCTTTGGCCTTCCAGAGGCCGACGGGGTCTTTCCAAAAAGCGTTTCAAGAACCGCTATACTTCACCCCAAAACATTGAAGTAGACAGCGACAATGAATCTGACATCACCCCAGAGGAGGAACAAGAAGAGCCGGAACAAGAAGAGGTTACTGCTGCGGATGACCTGTCAATGCTTGACCGATTACGTCAAGGTGGCCTTGCACATGTTGATGCCAATGAACCCTATGAGCCCGTCATTGATTATAGTGATGATGATGATTATGCATTTATTGATGATACTGATCGAGATTATTAGTAGTGTCAGGTATTACATTTTTTTATGTTGTACTTGATGATGATACACTTAAGTGATACACATATTATTATTCATGTCGGTCTTTTTTTATGTTGTACTAATTTCGTTTACTGTTTGTCATGGCAGGTGTTGAAAGATGGTGGGCGCTGGTCGGGAGCGTGGTCTGAGGTCTTCCATTCCAGACGCACCTCTCCGCCGAGCGTTGCTGGACAGTATGGCCACACCGCCGGGCCCTTCTTCGTCGACCGCGGTGCCCAGCAGGGGACGAGGTAGGAAGAGAGGAGGTGGGGCACGTGGTCGTGGGAGAGGAGGTAGGGTGACTGCTACGGCGCCTTCCTCGCCGCCACCCCCAGCTGTTTCACCCGAGCACGTGACTGCTAGGGTGGACTCGTCCGAGGAGGAGGCTACACGGACTCCGGTCCACGAGCCTCCGGTCCACGGGTCTTGGGCCCACGAGCCTCGGGTCGACTGGCCTGCGGCCCACGAGAGTTCGGCCCACGTGACCCCGGAGGAGCACACGTCCGGATGGGGTACCTGGCCGGATCAGCCCGAGGAGCCGAGTGGCCATGCTGATGATGGCGGGGAGCCGACTGATCTTGAGGAGGAGGGGGGCACCGTCTACCAGCGTGGTGCTACACGGCTCCCGTCCGTGCCGGTGACCCGCGAGCAGAGGTGGTTGATTTTCCCTGATGGGGAGAGGTACGTAAGTGCATTTAATATTTTTGTACCTTGTGCATTCATGTTTTTTCAAATAACTAATGCGTTGGCCTTGTCATGCTGCAGGGGTTGGGACCACCATCATAGTGTCCGCCGGCCCAACTCCGTCCTTGGAGTTCTTTGCCGGCAAAACTTTCCGGGGTTTGTCACGTTGCCTGGTGAGGGTCGGCTTCCAGAGCTTGGATTGAGCTGGGAGCACTACGTGGCTGCCCCGGCCCCGCCGGATGAGATTATCGACGGTGTCGTGTGCGACACGAGGGCAGACATGGTGATCAGAAAGTTCTGGGTAATTTCTCCTTTACACATTTAAAAATCTTCAACTAGCTAGTTATTAATTGTACTAATCAATATTGTCTCATTTGATTGCAGACATTCTACAGGTGTGAGGAGGGATACGAGGAGGACGCGGCACATGTTATCGAGAACGTCTGCAAGCGCCTACTCCAGAACTTACGGCACGAGGCTCGGGTGCAGGCTGTTCGAGACTACTACGCCTTGCGTGGTATCAAGAAGACCAAGCCGGCGTG
The DNA here is from genome assembly GCF_018294505.1 of Triticum aestivum. Taxonomy (NCBI): domain Eukaryota; kingdom Viridiplantae; phylum Streptophyta; class Magnoliopsida; order Poales; family Poaceae; genus Triticum; species Triticum aestivum. The sequence goes on from NC_057804.1 coordinate 140,641,580, forward strand.
CCGCGATAAGTTCCTGAGTAAGGAGCAGTACATGAAGGTAATTCTTAAGGCCTTCTCTACTTAAGTTCCTTCATTTAGTAATTCTTAGCCGTAGCGCTCAAGTTTCTATTTGCTAACTTAGGCGCCTCCGAGATGGTGTGCGGATCGGATGGATTGTTGGGAGGTGTTGGTCGATGAGTGGTGCTCAAAACAATGGCTAGCCCTCCACAACGAGGCCAAGGACAAACGTGCCCAAATGGAAGGTGTGCCACACCATCAAGGCAGCTCCAACTTATATCAGTTCGGGCGCAACTGGGTATGTGGTTTGCTTCATGATTCATGCAATTCATTCATCATGCTAGCTTGAGCCCTTTAATTACTAATTTTCATTGTTTCTCTCTTTCAGGCACGCTACAATAAGGCGGATAAGGTGCCAGAGGTGTACGACCTGTATGCCATGGCCCACACTGCCTCTTTCAAGAAAGTCAAGGCTTTCTCTCAGTCTGACCTCGATGATGCAAACAACTTCACCAACATCTCCTCCCACAACAAGCTCGTGAGATATAGAGATGAGGGGAAGGCGAGGAAAGGGGAGGACTTTAACCCGAGCCAGGGTCCCATTGATCCAGAGCTGTTGATGATATCTGGTGGCGGGAGGTCCCATGGCTCCATAGCCATTGGAGATGGACTTATCCGTTGTCCTAGCACTCTCCCGGAGATCAAGGCGCGCCAGTCGAGCTCCGCTCCTGAGATAAGGCCTCGTGAACGGCCAGTGCAACTCGCCATCAAGGTTAGTGATACGTACTCAGTTATCTTTCTCCATTACATTGTGTGCGCTTCCATCAATGATTACAAATGGTCATGTGAGTGGTGTTGCAGGCTGCTATACAGAGTGAGAGAGATAGAACGGAGAAACTTCTGGCGGAGGCGGCGGAGAGGCAGCGGGAGTTGGAGGAGAGGACGACAAAGATGATGGAGGAGGAGAGGGCACGGAATGACATGCAGGCAAGGGCCATGTACGAGCTCCTTGTGGTAAGTTTCTTCTGCAGATTAGCCAAAACATTCATGTAGTGTTTGTCTCATTACTAACTAGTATGACTGAGTCGTCAAAACCAAATGTGCAGTCTGTGTGCGAGAAGACAGGTCAGACCGCTCCGCCGATGCCAGTGATTGCTCCTGGGACCACGGTGAGTTTTATTTGAATGGACATTACTTGCTAGTCTTAACATTTGAGTGTCATCATGCTAACAAGACATTGGAAATGATCTTTGGTGCAGCGTAACTCCAGACAAGCATCGCACGATCCTTCTCCAGCTACCGACACGAGCCACCCCGCTCCTACACCTCCTGGATCTTGGTAAGTTTATCTAGTGTTTTGCTTAACACATGCATAAAGACCTAGACTTAGCTTTATTTCCTCCAATGCTTACCATAATGACCTAGACTTAGCTTCTTCTCCTCCAAAATGACTTAATAAGCTTACTGACCTCCAAAACCATCCATTTTACCTAAGTTAGCTCTAAAACGATCTGTACTTAGCTTACTTATGTCAAAAATTGCATAATTAGCTTAGTTAGCTCATAGACGATCCATTTTACCTAAGTTAGCTCTAAAATGACCCATTTTACCTAGGTTAGCTTATAAATGATCCAGTTCATCCAAGTTAGCTCAAAAATGACCCATTTTACCTAGATTAGCTCCTAAATGATCCATTTTACCTACGTTAGCTTTAAAATGACCCATTTCACCTAGGTTAACTCCAAAATGACCCATCTTACCTAGGTTATCTCATAAACGATCCATTTCAACTAATTTAGCTCATAAACGATCCATTTCACCAAGTTAGCTAAAAAACGATCCATTTCACCTAAATTAGCTCTTAAATGATCCATTTCACCTAAGTTAGCTCAAAAAGATCCATTTCAACTAAATTAGCTCATAAATGATCCATTTCACCTAAGTTAGCTCAAAAACGATCCATTTCAACTAAGTTAGCTCATAAATGATCCATTTCACCTAAGTTAGCTAAAAAACGATCCATTTCACCTTAGTTACCTCAAAAACGATCCATTTGACCTTAGTTAGCTCATAAACGACCCATTTCAACTAAGTTAGCTCATAAATGATCCATTTCACCTTAGCTAGCTCATAAACGACCCATTTCAACTTAGTTAGCTCATATATGATCCATTTCACGTAAGTTAGCTCATAAATGATATACTCTTCTTGTTCTAGTCTTCTTCTTGTTCTACTCTTCTTGTTCTAGTCTTCTTCTTGTTCTACTCTTCTTCTTGTTCTACTCTTCTTGTTCTAACTTTCTTATTTTTCATTTTGCAGATTTCATTCACTTGACGAAAGCTTGCATAGATGGAGTGCTCCTTATCCCTTTCTCTGTTTCTTTTGTATCGTTGAACTATGCATGTATCGTTGGATGAAACTGTTGTAATATATATGGTTGGATGCCTCTATGTTGAACTTGTTATGTATGATGGAACTATGCATGTAATATATATGGTTGGATGATGAAGTTATGTGTTGGATATCTTATATGTTTGCTCTGTAATGGCCTTTTGAAATATATCTATATATGTCATATATATTTGTGATGAAAATTGTTGGATTTAATAAAAAACAGATAAAAGAGCAATATGCAGGCTCTTTGCCGTCTGCCACCGACGGCAACGGGCTCTTTGCCGTCTGCCGCGGACGGCAAAGAAGACACGTGGCCTCTAGCTGTGCTCCCTGGGAGCTGACCCATTTGGTCAGTTTGCCTACAGTGGCAGACGGCAAAGAACCTGCCATGTAGTGACGTGTAGATGACATCATACGGCTGACGGCAAAGACACTAGAAATTTTGCCGTCAGTGGCGGACGGCAAAGGCCTGCCGTTAGCCACTTAACGGACTGACAGCGCAATTATTGCCGTCCGCTCAAAGGGCCTTTGCCGTCAGCCGCCAGGAAGCAGACGGCAAAGTAGCAGTTTACCATAGCCTACTTAGCCGGAGCCTTTTGCCGTCCGCGGCTGATGGCAAAGGCCTTTGCCGTCCGCTGTTCATGCCTTTGCCATCCGCCGTGGCAGACGGCAAAGTAGCTGATTCCTGTAGTGCATGTTGTCTTTTTCGTGCAAACGTTGCAGGTCCTCCCGTGCCTCAGTTGTATCTTTTGTCTTCCCATACACGCCCAAGAAGGTTCTTCGTCACGTGCATCACGTTGATCGAAGAGCGGACCTCTAGGTCTTTCTAGTAGGGTAGGTCCCAAAATATAGATTTCTTCTTCCACATGGGTGCGTGTCCCTCAGCGTCACTCGGAACAGCTAGTCCGCCGGGACCCTTTCCAAAGATTACGTGTAAATCATTGACCATAGCAAGTACGTGATCACCGGTATGCATGGCGGGCTTCTTCCGGTAATCTTCCTCGCCTTTGAAATGCTTGCCTTTCTTTCGACATTGATGGTTGGTTGTAAGAAATTGATGATGGCCCAGGTACACATTCTTCCTGCAGCTTCCCATGTACATACTTTCGGTGTTAGCTAAACAGTGCGTGCATGCGTGGTATCCATTGTTTGTTTGTCCTGAAAGGTTACTAAGAGCGGGCCAATCATTGATGGTTACAAACAGCAATGCGTGCAGGTTAAATTCCTCATGTCTGTGCTCATCCCACACACGTAGACCGTTTCCATTCCACAGCTGTAAAAGTTCTTCAACTAATGGCCTTATGTACACATCAATGTCGTTGCCGGGTTGCTTAGGGCCTTGGATGAGAATTGGCATCATAATGAACTTCCGCTTCATGCACATCCAAGGAGGAAGGTTATACATACATAGAGTCACAGGCCAGGTGCTGTGATTGCTGCTCTGCTCCCCGAAAGGATTAATGCCATCCGCGCTTAAACCAAACCATATGTTCCGTGGGTCATGTGCAAACTCAGCCCAGTACTCTCTCTCTCGATTTTTCTCCACTGCAACCCTTCAGCGGGTGCTCTCAACTTCCCGTCTTTCTTACGGTCCTCACTGTGCCATCGCATCAACTTGGCATGCTCTTTGTTTCTGAACAGTCGTTTCAACCGTGGTATTATAGGAGCATACCACATCACCTTCGCAGGAACTCTCTTCCTGCGGGGCTCGCCTTCAACATCACCAGGGTCATCTCGTCTGATCTTATACCGCAATGCACCGCATACCGGGCATGCGTTCAAATCCTCTTATGCACCACGGTAGAGGATGTAGTCATTAGGGCATGCATGTATCTTCTGCACCTCCAATCCTAGAGGGCATACGACCTTCTTTGCTACATACGTACTGTCGGGCAATTCATTATCCTTTGGAAGCTTCTTCTTCAATATTTTCAGTAGCTTCTCAAATCCTTTGTCAGGCACAGCATTCTCTTCCTTCCACTGCAGCAATTCCAGTATGGTACCCAGCTTTGTGTTGCCATCTTCGCAATTGGGGTACAACCCTTTTTTATGATCCTCTAACATGCGATCGAACTTCAGCTTCTCCTTTTGACTTTCGCATTGCGTCCTTGCATTGACAATGACTCGGTGGAGATCATCGGGCACATCGTCTGGTTCCTCTTGATCTTTAGCAGCTTCCCCTGTTGCAGCATCATCGGGCACATCATCTGGTTCCTCTTGATCTTCAGCAGCTCCCCCCCCCCCCGTTGTAGCATCATCGTATTCAGGGGGCACATAGTTGTCATCGTCCTCTTCTTCTTTGTCGTCTTCCATCATAACCCCTATTTCTCCATGCCTCGTCCAAACATTATATGTGGCATGAAACCCTTGTAAAGCAGGTGGGTGTGAAGGATTTTCCGGTCAGAGTAAGACTTCGTATTCCCACATTTAGTGCATGGACAACACATAAAACCATTCTGCTTGTTTGCCTCAGCCACTTTGAGAAAATTATGCACGCCCTTCATGTACTCGGAGGTGTGTCTGTCACCATAAATCCATTGCCGGTTCAACTGCGTGCATTATATATAATTATGTGTGTCAGAAGTAAGAAAATCAGACAAATATCTATCTAAAGTAAGAAAATCAGACAAGTATCAGAAAGAAGATAAGAACAAGAGGCTCACCACGGTGGTGTCAGTGACGAGATCAGCGCGGGCGATCAATGGCGGTGAAAACAGGGACGGGGCGTGACGGACCGCTAAATCTAGACAAATCTCGGAAAAAATGGAGCTCCGAGGTCAAGCTTCGAGAGGAGAAAGCTTAACTAGTGTGGCTCGGGCATTTCATCAAACACCTCATGTGCATAGGAGGTGAACTAGAGCACCCAAATGCCCTCTCCTCGCCGGATTGAAAAAACAGAGCACTATGGAGTGCTCTGCCGCGGCGGAGGGTATATATAGGCAAGTTATTTGTCCCGGTTCGTGCCATGAACGGGGACTAAAGCCCCCCCTTCTATCCCGGTTCAAGCCACGAACCGGGACCAATGGTTGTGGGCCAGGAGCGAGGACCATTGGTCCTGGTTCGTGGCTTGAACCGAGACAAATGGTTCCACACGAATCGGGACCAATGCCCACGAGGCCCCGGCCGGCCCCCTGGGCTCACGAACTGGGTCTAATACCCCCCATGGGTCCCAGTTCTTGAAGAACCGGGACTAATGGGCTGGCTAGGCCCGAACGATAGCCCTGTTTTCTACTAGTGCTGCCCTATTGGGGAAAATTTAAAGGCCGTTAGAGAATCTCCAGCTTAAAAAGAAGGATTTCGGTTCAAAATCCGGTTCAAGGGAAACTTATCCCCCACAAAGCTCTGAAGCTCTCAAATCCGGTTTAAGGTTCCGGTTCAAAAAGAATTAATCTCTCGCAAGTTCGAGTTCTCAGGAAAAATTAAAGGGACCAAAGAGAGTTTGTTGCAAAGCACAACTCAAACATAGGTACCCTGCTTCCAAGACCATTGGGGGATGATCGTATTCGAATCTAGCTTAACCCCTTTGGCACAGCTTCCTGATCGTATTCGAATCATAGTTGTTCAAACCTTTTGATCACTTGGGGGTTGGATCGTATTCGAATCATAGCTTAACCCCTTTTGGTCCGACTCTGATCGTATTCGAATCAGAGTCGTTAAAAAGTCTCAAGGTCATTTGGGGGCTTCTTGTTCAAACATAGGTCGTATTCGAACCAAAGAGAACATAGATGTCGGTACCCTCTTGATCGGCGCAATGCCAAACCCACTTGGGGGCTGGATCGTATTCGAATCATAGCTTAACCCCTTTGGGTCCGATGTTGATCGTATTCGAATCAGAGTCGTTAAAAAGTCTCAAGGTCATTTGGGGGTTTCCTGTTCAAACATAGGTCGTATTCGAACCAAAGAGAACATAGCTGTCGGTACCCTCTTGATCGGCGCAACACCAAACCCACTAGGGGGCTTCTTGATCGTATTCGAATCATAGCTTAACCCCTTTTGGCCCAGCTTACTAATCGTATTCGAATCAGAAGCCTCGCTTTTTCTCTCTGTTTGACTTAAGTTTTTTGAAACAGTCTTTTGGGTTTGTCTTAAGACTTTTTTGTTCATATCTGAAGCATATATGCATGGTTTCTACTACCCGGCTTAATGAGAGGCGACAAGTCGCCAGCATATGACAATATTAATACTTGGAAGGTTTGGCTTCTAAGTTTTGGGTTATCACCCTTACTGCACAGGTATCATAAGTCGGCAGTACGATTCAATATCACAAGTATGATATTGTTTATACATGATTATGTTTAAATCAGCCCTGGCTATGGACTTTAAGTTGGCGGTATATTTTGGATTGCGCTATTGGAATCATGCGCTTATCAATCATTGGAATATTGCCCTTATTGGATACGGTGATGTAAGCTGGCAGTATGAGCCAATTCTACAGGTATGTTTTCCTGATTATATAAATATGCGAGGTTTGGTAACCCGCCCTGGCTTTTGACGTTAAATCGCTAGTATGTTTAGGTTTGAATGGCCTTAATTCTAGTCTTTTCCATACCTCCATAAAGACTATATTATGTTTGGGTTGTTACCCGCCCTGGCTTTTGACGTTAAGTCGCCAGGGCATATGTTGTTCCATATGTGCAGGATTTGCAGAACTATGACTTATATAAATGCCTAAGTTCAAGCTCATCATTAAAATTGATGCTTCAAAATGATTATCCGTTCTGGATTTTCTCAAAGGCTATAAGCCGCCGAGTTATAAAAATTCTGGCTTACAATGGAGGCGTATTAAATCGCCATCGGCCAAGAGCCGCCGAGTATTTAAACTCCGGATTTACTTGTCAACCAATAAGGTATTCAGATCTTTAATAGCCAAACTAGGCTGGATTGTCATGATAATATTGAATGATTGAGGTTTTCATACCAGATTATATTATTCAAATCTTGAATAGCCAACATGGCTGGATTTTTATTATGGTTATCAATAACTAGTATTATGATTGAGGTTTTCAAAGTCGCTTTAGCACAATGGCTATTATTTTATCAATGGGTATGATTTATTCTACAATGGAAGGAATAGTCCCGAGTCGCTATAGGCTTATGACCTGACACTTGGGGGCTACATTATTCAAGTTGAGATTGCATCAAATATACAGGTCCCATGTCACTGCCAGCATGCACCATGACAATTGGGGGCTAATGCAAGGTCATTTTTACTTGCCTTATTGAAGACCTGACTCATCACATTGTAATGAGCTGGCCCTTGGGGGCTACCAATTGCTCCTGTCAAAATTCAAGGTACACAAGCCTTAATCCATTATATTGAAAGGTCCACTAGTTAGTTGGTAGAGCACAAAGCTCTTAACCTTGTGGACGTGGGTTCAAGCCCCATGGTGGAGATTACATCATATGATGTTATTATCAATGAATTATATACAAAGTCCTAGCTTAGTATTATCTTACTGAGCTGGCCCTTGGGGGCTACACGTTGCTGCCCAAGTCTACATGATCATATCTACAAAGTCCCTGCTCATTATTGCATAATGACCCAGCACTTGGGGGATACAAGTGATATGAATATAATGGAGGTACATATTCAAGTTTGATGTTAGCGACAATTATAACCCGGTGCCATCAATATTTACAAGCCGTCAATTTTGGATAAACCGGCAAGTTTTACATCTTCAAGTCGGTTGAAGATCAGATGAGTATTTCAAAGAACAATATTTTTGTTAAGCATTGGGAGCTGAGTCAAATGAATTATTCTTCACAATATTTTTCTCGGAGAAACCAATGTCAGCAAATTGTTTATGAAGCTGGCTTGTTGACCCATATTTTCTACAAGAAGGAAATGACAAGGACTTAAGGATGATCGGGTGCCGTCTTACAAGAATATTTAACCCGGAGCACAATCTGTTACATTTGTTACTGTGTTTATGTTGCAAATCAGTTTAACATGGATAAATCCAAATTAAACTGGGGGCTAATGTCGGGGATATACCCCGCGGTATGACCCGGCCGGAGATATGACCCGGCTGGGACTTGGCGCTTCATCGGTAACCCGTCGGAGGACTGGCGACTCACGGGTCTGCCGACTCACTAGCCTGGTGACTCATTGGTGACCCGATGGGTGTTTTAGATGGATGACAAGGCCCAAGGCCTAGAAGGCCGGCTCATGCTATGGTGGGCCGGTTTACGAGGAAAGGCATAAGGAATATTCCCTTACAAAGTAAGCAAGACTAGGACTCCACTTGTAATAGAGCAATCCTAATCCTACTAGGACTAGTCATGTAACCCGCCCCTTCAACTTATATAAGGAGGTGCAGGGCACCCCAAGAGGGACAAGTAAGAAAATAATCGTTAAGGATAGACGCAACTAGAGGAGAGCCAGATTTACGACGTCTCCCTCATGAGCATAATGAGACCTATCTAGAACAACATGTAGGTCTATTACCGGATGATGTTTCCCGGGGCCCGAAGCTGTCTAAATCCTTGTCTTCTGTGTTGTGTCTCTCCTCCCGATCAACCCCTCTCACTAGGACATCTACCGTGATGTTTCCACGACACCTTCCCTACTTGGTCAAGGGGTTGCCTGTAAAAACGCTCAGACCCTTCATATTCGCTTGACGCGTGGAGGCCGAGGCGACAGCGGCACAGAAGTTGAAGGATATGATATTTAATATAAAAGCCGAACTGTACGAAGTACAATTGGGAACCCGCCTTGCAAAGTCGAAGACATGAAGCCGGGTACAATGTCGTCATTGAAGGCAAGTTCGGGGGCTATTGAGGGAGTCCTAGATTATGGGGTCCTCGGGGAGCCGGTCAATGTGGCATGGACCAGACTGATGGGTCGTGAAGATACAAGACAGAAGGCCTTCTCCTGTGTCCGGATGAGATTCTCCTTTGTGTGGATGGCAAGCTTGGCATCCGGATGTGTGGTTTCCTTCCTCTATAAACTGACTTTGTACAACCCTAGTCCCCACCGGTGCCTATATAAACCACAAGGGTTGGTCCATAGAGACAATCATAATCATACAAGCTAGACATCTAGGGTTTAGCTATTACAATCTCGAGGTAGATCAACTCTTGTAACCCCTATACTCATCAAAGTCAATCAAGCAGGAAGTAGGGTATTACCTCCATCAAGAGGGCCCGAACCTGGGTAAACATCGTGTCCCCTGCCTCCTGTTACCTTTGATCCTTAGACACACAGTTCGGAACCCCCTACCCAAGATCTGCCGGTTTTGACATCGATAGAGCCCACCTAAATCTCACTACGATTCTCTCCTACACCTACCCTAGCAAGTTCATGAAGGAAATATGCCCTAGAGGCAATAATAAAGTTGTTATTTACACTACAAAAAAATACACTTCCGTGATGATACGTGTTTGTCATAGTAGATCGCGTTTTTTTTCATGCATGTACATCCATGACAAATTTATGACAGAATCAAGATAGTCATACCTGTGCTGTCGTAGAAGTGTTCCATGACATTACCAAAATTATCATCACAGAAGTGTCCACTTCCATTGCGATAAATCGCGCGTCACAGAAGTGCTTTCGTCAAGGGTGACCGACACGTGGCATCCACCGTAATGGAACGCCGTTAAGCTATCGGGTCGGATTTTGGATCCGATAACCCGTTAACAGCCCCAATGGGAAATTTCCACGTGTAAAATTCTGATTGGCCGAAGGGAACACCTGTCAGCTCGTCAGTGGGCTAGATGTCATCCGCTCATTGGACCGAAGGCGCCTATGATACGGCGACACGTGGCACGGCCCAACAGAGGCCCATTCCTGTGAAAAGGCCGGCCCGTTTGACTTGGTCAAAAGGTGGCGGGCCGGCCCATGGAAAGCCTGTTAATGGCCTATTCGCATATAGCCCATTTATAGCCCGCTAACCCAGGGCCCGTTACGCCCTATCCGAATTAGGCCCAGTACTGTCATCTGGGCCGTCCAATATGATTCAGCCCGTTTTAACTTCCGGCCCATGTGTGGCCCATGACTTCTTTCGGCCCATATGAGGACCTTTGTAACTCTTGGCCCATTAATGGCCCGTGCTGAAACTGGCCTGTAATGAACAGTGTATCACTTTATACCCATTAACGGCCCGTTATTCCATTGGGTCGTTTCCAGCCCAAGTTATCTTTCGGCCTTCTCAGGGCCCATTGATTCTTGGGCTCATTTGCAGCATTCGGTTACATACGGCCCGTTACTGTCATTTTCTGCTTGTGGGCCAAATTCAGCCCGTCGTTACAGTCGGCCCGTTTGCGGACCGTTAATACGTTGGGCCGTTTTCATGTCAAAAAGAAACCGTTGGGCTGTTTTCATAGAGTTATCAAATACGACCTATTAACGGCCCGTTATGGTCCACGAATAGGACGGCCCATGATTGGCGAAATGATGATACGCCCCATAGAAGGCCCATGGATCCTACGGCCCGTATGAGGCCCATGGATAGTACGGCCCGTAGAAGGCCCATGGATCGTACGGCCCGTAGAAGGCCCATTGATCCCTAAGGCCCGTATAGAAGGCCGATGGATCCTACGGCCCGCATAGAAGGCCAATGGTCCTACGGCCGAACGAAGGCCCATGGATCATACGGCCTGCAGGAGGCCCATGGTTACAACAGTCCGTGTGTTGCCATGATTATTTTGGCCTAGTTACCAAAAATAGGCTATTGTGGCCACTAGAAAAACACAGAAAAAGAACTGCAGTGACTACAAGCAAACAACTAAACAAGACAATAAGGAAATAAATAAGCAAGCAATTAAGGCTAGCCTATTACCGCTATTACACATATTACATCCACTGGGCATCAAAGTTCGCCACCAGTGCAAATATAGGGAACAAAGCAGCATATTACATACACTGGCCGTCAAAATTGGCCACCAGTGCAAATAAACGCGGCAGCAAAACAAGAGCATAACTGAAACAACTTCAGAAGAGCTCAAGAAACGTTATCCTGGGTATCCACCATGCTGGCAATAAGCTTAGCAAGCTGATTAGCTTTGTCCTGTTTGGCGCTAAAATCCTCCAACGCTTGCTGTTGCACCAGAAAGTATGCATCTGAATGCTCCAGGGACTTCCGCAGTCCTTCCGCTTCTTGTCGCAGCACAGCTGATCGATGTCTTTCAGCTTGTAGTTGAGACTCAAGAAACCGAACTGATTCAGACAGTGAGTTTGAATAGCTTGTGCAAGCGGTAGTGGCCAGTAACTCGAACACTAAACCAAGACAGGACTTTGGGGTTGTCTCGCTGTCTTCAAGATAGTCTTCCTTAGCTGTTTTATCAGCTTTGTTGGAGACCAACAAGGATGTGTCACTATCCTGAACCTTATCTGCATTACTTCCTTTACCATTGCTTAATAAGGCACTCTTCCCCAATATTCTGTCAGCATTCTAAAAGAAGAAACAAGCAGACACATAACAAGTTTAGCATGTACTAGTATATGAAACTCATTTCGGTGAACCAGTTCATTAGTAAGGTGGACAGGATTAAACTACCAAGTCTTCTATTGCCAAGTACTAGTACATAATAAAAGCATCAAACAAACATATATCTATGTCCTATGGTCACTGCATTGTCTTGCCAAATCAAAATAGAGACACGGTTCAAATCATATCAGTTCAAGACAAAGCAGCAGTGAAAGAATACAAAGCGTGGGAAACTACACGGCACAACAAGATTTCAGATGGGTACCACGGGTCTACATGTACAACAACACTATTGGCTCTGTTGTGATGCTAGTAATGTGCATGATATGAAAGTCAACTGTATACACAATTGAAATTGAAATCAACAGAGCTATTGATAAGAGCAAACCTGTTAAAGAAACATGCGTGAACATACCTGCTGTGCCATTGGAGTTTCGATTGGATCCTTCAATTTAAAAATAAGTTTGTATGAGTAAATACAGTGATACAAGAGCAAAGCAATCATAGTTAAAAAAGGCGCGCCTAAGCGAGCGCTTAAGCGCGCCTAGGCTCTAGGCGTTGGCAAAACGCATTGCGCATAACTACGCATAATCTGTGCATAACTGCGCATAAGCATGCGCTTTGGTCAGTAAAGCGCAAGGCGGTGGCAAAACGCACAATTAACGCCTAGCGCTTTTTTGAACTATGATAGCAATGGAATCTTAAATTAGAACAGTTGTTCTTCAGGTTTAGGCACTTGTTCTACATGAACAGAGTACAGTAAGACGCAAGAATATAATACTTAAAAATAGAAAATGAGCTCATAGACCTTACCACATTCTTGGTTCGGGACCAGTACAGAACAAGGCGTTCCCAGTCATCGTCCAGTAAATGTGTCTCAGGAGAACGTAAGGGAATTTGATGAGTTTCTTTGCCGGTGAAGTACGTTTTCTTCAGGTAATTCCGATACTGCCACCAAGCATTCTTGAAGATAGCAGAGGTATTAGCACAGGTTACCTCATCCTGAGTTTCCAAATCGGTCCTTCTCTATAGAGAAAAATGGGAAAATTTGTTGTATTATAACCATCATGGAGGTAGGATGTATGGGACGAAGCAAAGTAATTGCCATGAATAACATTACTTACACATAACTCCTGGACAAACACCTGCAACTGGCATTTTCCTTCATCTTCAGTATAATATTTCCAAGATGGGAAGATACGCACATACGATTTAACAACATCAAATGCGATAGATGCTAAACTACGACTAGCTGGTTGTGCTTCCTCCACAGGAATAGGCATACTAACTGGTGGAGTTGGGGTTCGCCGTGATAGTACTGGCCCTTTGGGCACTGGAGCTGCCTTACTAACTGCTCTTGTTTGGGAGCTCTGTGGTGGAGATGGTGTTGTGTCAACAGGAACTGGGTTACTATCGGCTGGGGTTGGGGTTAGATTGGGTGAAGCTGGTTCTCTGTCCATCGCAGTAGGGGTACAATCTGCGAGAGTTTGGGTTATGTGTGGTAGGGCTGGTTCTTGTGCATGTACAACCGGGGTGCTATCTCCACCAAGAGGTAGCACTGTTTTATTTGAAGACCGTGTTTTTAGTCCGCTAGATACTGGCATCACCCGCTCCAATTCAAATGGCTGATAAACAGGAAACATAGTTGAATGTACAGACATTGTATGAGAGACAGATGCAATAGATAGTGTGGAAAAAAGAGGGCATGAAATAGTTGACATGTATATTGTTTAACTAAAATGGATAGCATGACATAATTTCACATATATGATGTCTATCTAAACTGGATAGCATAGCATAACATAATTCAAAGATATGATGAATAACTAAACAGGATCGCATGACATAATTCACCTACATGTTATCTAAGTAATCAGGATCGCATCATTTAATTCACATATGTGATTTATATGCTAAACAGAGGGCATTCGATATGATGTCTGAACTAAGAACATGGTGTTGAATATTGTGTATATGATGTCTAAACTATGCAATGCAAGACACCGTATGCATGATATGAGCAGTATAACCGTGCCAAGTTAGAGCATACACCTCAGTGGGGGAATAGGACTGGTCATCTGTCTCTGAATCCATCTCTGAGGAGCTATCGGGACCCAACAAGAGATCTGCTTCGACAGGTAGCACTGTCTGCTCTGAAGGCCTTGTTTTCACTCCAGATTTTTCCATCTCCCACCCAAATGGCTGATTCACAGGAAGAGTAGTTTAATGTACAAACATTGTCGACAAATGGAAATGTAATGAAGAAAAGGATGGGCAAGATATCATTCAAATATATGATGCCTGGTTAAACAGGATGGCATTGCACATTTCACATATATTATGGCTGGCTAAAAGACATGAGACTGTATAATTTCCATATATGATATAGAAACTAAACAGGTGGCATTACAGAACATGTCTAAACTAAGCAAATGACATATATGATGTCAAAAGTAGGCACTGCAAGGCAACATATGCATGATATGACTAACATCATCATGCCAAGGTAGAGCAAACACCTTGGGGGGTAAATAGGAGTGGTCAGCGGCGTCTGAATACGCCTCAGAAAAGATTTCTTCCTCTGGATTACAATTTGGAGAGGGGTGGGGAGGGTTTGCCATTGAACCGACCATGGAGCAATGTTTGCATGACATTGTATTGCCACGCAAAACTCTTCTCTTTTTCTCTACATGTTTAGCATGACTGTGTACAATATCTGACATGCATACGAAAAAAATATGGTGAGATTATGTAAGCAGAGCATGCAGAAATTTAGAGTGATTGTAACAACCAGTGGATCGACGTTTTTCCGTTGAACAAAAATAGCCCTAATGGGTCGACGTGAATGTATAGTAATAAGTGATGCAACAAGTGTACAACCTCTTTGCCGTAGCCGTGTCGACCTCAGCATCATTGGGTTGGTCGCTGAAGCAGTTGAGGCAGAGGTGGCTGTCGGAGGTGTGGAGGAAGATCTGAGGAATCTGTAGACGGCGTCCAGGGCACTGCTCTGTTGTGATGGATCGTTCTGTCTTTGGAGCAGCTCCGGTGAGCCGTAAGACGTCAAGGTTGAAGCAGCACAAGACAGACATCGTCAATCTCAAGTGGGATTCTAATAGCATCTGCAATAGATGATGTAAAATGGATGTAAAATTAACATCACCAAAAACCACCTGACTACAACAAATGAGGTAAAAACTATTGACTCTAAACTTAACTGTCGAAACTGAAATTAACTGTGGAATCTGAATGCTACTGTTGAAACTGAACGCAATGGTAGCAGAGAGGCACTTGACATGTAGTTTAGGGAGGGCCTGCAGTTCATCTTCAACCTGCACCCCCCTGAGCCGCCATCCACCACCGGCCGAACCGCCGGCCCCAACGCCGCCTCGCCGCCCCGAAACAACTCACCACCGCCGCCCCGGCCAGCCCTCTAGGCCCCCCGCCCCCACCCTGAACCCTAAGATAGATAGTGGGGTACCTCCCTGGCGAGCCCCCGTCCCTGCTGCGGGTGGTTCTTCCTTAACTCCGGCGAGCCCCCCCCCCAACCCCTGAAAATCGACTGACCCAAAAGTCGATTCAGTCGACTGAAGTGTGGCTTAATCGGAGAAGAGCAGTAGCACGAGCGAGGGGGAGAGCAGCAGCAGCAGCTGGGCGAGTAAGCGATCGAGCGAGAGCCGGAGCAGCAGTAGCAATGCGAGCGAGCGAACGAGAGCCAGAGCAGCAGCAGCAGCGCGAGCGAGCGAGCGAGAGCCAGAGCAGCAGCGGCAGATCCAGCTGGTATGGACGCTGCCGCCGAAGGGGCCTCGCACTGGGGGAGAGCCACCATGGAGATGTCGCCCGCGGCGCCGGCTTCAACGTAGCCGCTCCATGGGGGTGTGGGATGGAGCACCGTCGGCGCCGGGAGGTCGAGTTAAGGAGAAGGTGTGATGCGATGAGTGTACAACCTCTTTGGTGGCGCCGAGTAGGCCTCAGCTTCGTCCGAGGAATCGGTGAGGATGCTGCGGTTCCGGTGGAGTAGGTTAAGGCGACGCTGTGGGGATGGAGCAGCCGCGATAGACGAGGCGATCGTCAGAGCAGCTCCTTGGAGGCGGAGGACAGGGCGGCTGAACCGGCGGGACGGCGAGATGGACGAGGGATCCTCATCCGGGGAGATGGACAAGGGACATCGAGTTGTTGCGGTGGACGATGTCGTTCGGGAAGAGGCTCCGGCTGGGCAGCAGTGACGTGGCGGACAGAGGAGGGTGGGTTTTGCGGCTGGAGCGGAGAGGTTATGGCGGCCTGGGATTTTGAATGGGTGTGTTACAAAAGTACCCCCCCCCCACCGATTTGAACTAGCGGCCCTTTCGTCTCAGGGTTAGAAGGGGGATTTCGTGTGTCGGGATTTGGCAGCTGGAGGGAGTTTTCGCGTGCGTTGTAATTTCGGGATAGCAAGGCGCGGGTTGTGAAGGCACCAGTTTTGGGAGCACGATATCTGAATTTTCGGGATATAACAAGACGCGGGTTGAATTTTAGGGACAAGCCTAACGTGTAGTAATATTGTACTTGTACGTACCAAATCAATTCGCACTTCCCTCAACCAAAAAGAAAATGAAAAAATAAAACTATTCACACCACACAAAGAGAGAGTCTTGCCCCGTTTTACTATACAAATGCTATTCAAAGCTACTCCCTCCTTCCATCTATATACGGCCTAATGTGTTTTTGATGCTAACTTTGACCAAATATTAGAGCAATGATATATGACATGCAACTTACACAAAGCACACCGTTAACTTCGTCTGTGAAAGGTTCTTTCAATGATATAATTTTCACATTGTGCATGTCATGTACTATTAATCTTGTCAATAGTCAAAGACGGTCTTAAAAATCTCATTACGCCCTATATAGATGGAAGGAGGGAGTATGAATCCATGTTATGTCTGATTAATGCATGTAACCTACTCATACCAACATTTTAGTGCATTCCAAATGTCTATACTACCGCTGCAATTCGAACTAAATTTGAATTCGTTTCTCTATTTCAATAAGAATCTGCAATCATGATTGTTGCCAACTTCAACCATCATAGTTTCCTTGCTATCCGCCAGATATAAATCGGATGGCCTATAATGCAGGATGGCAGGCACACCATCATCAACAACTCCGTTTTTTATAAGAGTAGAGATAAAATATATTAAATGTAGTATAACATGTTCCTAAACACACCATGTGTATCACCGTTATATATATTCACACATGCGTCGGTTTAAAACACTATGATAAATTCTTCAAATATCCGAATTCGCTTTTTATAATGAAGTATATATGATCTCTATTCGTCTTTTACACCCACACAACCCTCTTATCTTTGTAGCTAGCTCTAACTTTATCTTGTGCATGCACACGCACGCATCCCTCTCACCCTCCCTCAGCATTCTCTAGCTCCATCGCGCAAATTCGTCTTTTCACTTCAGGTCGTTCACCCACGGTGTCTGCAGGCCCCCCGGCTCCTTCTTTACGGCACACATCGATCAATATGCCTCTCTAGCCAAGTGTGCCTAGCACAAACACAAGCTTCCCCTCTTCTCTTGTCACCGCCCATGCCTCACTCCCACCACTCTTTTCATCGTTCTCGTACTCGCACACTCCTCCCCGCTCGATATAGTATGCCTCTCGTACCACCTCCTACATGCATCCCTCTATCTCTATCCTTCTCCTCGTGCCTCGTTTGCTTCTAACACACACATGCATGTATACCGATCAATCTCCCAACATATACCTAGATCGACTTTAACTACCCCCCCCCATCGATCGACGTACCTCACAAGTTATGTCTCTCCTTTCTCTAACAAAGGGCGATTGATCTTCCTATGTAGTTATGTCTGCTTACCACAGCCACATCGTCCCCCCCTCATCATTCGTGCATGCCTCCTGACCCGTCTCTCACACGCACGTGCACAGACAACAAGCAGCCATCTCCTCTCTTATTGATATTGCGGGCATGCCCTCCGTTTGTCTAGCAAGCCTATCCCACCATTTGTTAGAAGCAACTCCACTACCACCCCCTTCAACACTCTAGCTCTGTCTCTCTCCCAACCTTATTCCTCTCCTGCACATATGCATGGATGCCGATCGATCTCCCTTAATACATGAGGCAGATCGATCTCCTTAATACATGAGGTAGGCCTCTCTCCTCCTCCACACATATACCAGCCATTGTACCTCTATAGTTAATTGGGCCTCCCTCTTCCCCCACCACACACCGATAGTCGAGCGCTGCAGGTAGGTATCCATGCCACAGAGACAAACTGCACATGTCCCCTCTCATGTTCCAGTAGGCCAGCCACTCTATATCTTTGATGTGGGCACACACAAATTTGATGGCACTCTTTATCGATCGCGCACGCACACACACACATCATCCCTCTGTTCGATTCTATGGACACCTCAAGCCGGTGATACCTCCACTCTCTTCTCGTGGATCGCCCCCTCTATATATATGTTATATCTAGGACTCTATTTCACACACATTGCATATGTTACATTTTTTGATTGACCCCCCCCCCCCCAAAAAACTCTCAAGAACCCACACACTATATCTCTCTAGGTTTGTATCTCTCTCACACAACCCCACGTAGGTGGTGTACGTATAGAAAAAGAGAATAGGTGCACCGTGCACGTACTCACGCTTCGTGCCCAGCCACACCCGCGCGGGTACACGGTGGAGCTCATTTCTTTACGAAATGGCAGCCCACATGCTAATTTGAATGCCCGTAGCGGTTGTTTACCTAGGGAGGTCGTGTACCACGCCTGCACGAAACAAAGTTCGACTTGACGCATTGTCGCATTATTTTTAAATAAAGTTATAGCGCTCAATGGTACGTACACAGAATATAAACGATTTTTATGGAGAAAAAGGTAGTCCGCTCACTATATACAATGGAGCCTTGCGTTCCTGGTTTGTCGCTCTTCAGAGTATCTCACACAAGGCTGCGGTGGCCTCTCTCTCTCACCGTTGGTCACTGATCCAGCCGCATCCCATCCGCCGGGGGAAAGGGAGTGCGGTGGCCTCTCTCTCTCTCTCTCACCGTTGGTCACTGATCCGGCCACATTCCGTCCGCTGGGGGAAAGGGAGGAAGTGCATTGTTTCTCCGTTCGACGGTGCCGAGGCAGCACGTCCCGATCTGCGGTACACGCCGTTCTCTATGACCAAGCTCCGGCGCGGCAGGGCCTACGCCACCTGCTCACAGATTCCGCCCGCCGCCGCTCACCTAGTTACATCCTGACGACCTCCAAGTATCCCCTCCGGCCTTGCTCAACTGCCTGTCTTCCCACGTCGCTGCATGTGGATCTTCCATAGTTCTTTGCCCAAAACATAGCTCGTCCAGCGTACTTTCCATATTGCATTCTCGTCCTCACACCGTTTTAGACAAACACAACCGTGTTGTTATCTTCCCTTAGGGCAAGGAATATGCTTCTTTTTTGTCGTCGCATGTGTCATCAACTGTTATTGGCCAGTAATTGTTTCCTTTCTACCTCTTTTTTGCAAACAGGGCTATCCATTTCACCTTGTTGCTATTGCGACCTTTTGGTGAACTGCACAAATCACTTTTTTCTTAAGAGTGTTTTGTGCAGTTGTACTAAAATGTCACATGGGCAACGTCTCTACATTTCAGTGCGACTACACAAAGGGAGATTAGTTTTGCTCTATCCTCCTCATCCAACTCCGAGCCTAATCTTCTCCAACTAGTTAGTCTTAAGAGAGACTGCAAAGGTGACCGGCTTCTATTTATGTGTTTATTGTTTCATCAGCAGTCCTCTATTATCGTAATCACACTTAATATATTTGGAACAGGGACGCTCAGCTCTATTTTAGTGGAACTACACAAAATGATCGGAATGTTGCATGCTCCAGACAGCTACTTTTTTCCCAACATGCATTGTCGATTTAGACAGAGCTGGGGGGACGTTGCTGCCAATGAAAGCATGGATCAATTCTAATTTAACACCTTCTCACAACTCTGTCTTCAGTTGTGATGTAATTATTAGCTCTGATCTGCTAATAATTGACATGCATTAGCAAGGAAGTTAGTTTTTTATTGTTTCCGAAAGAGCATCGATGACAAGACACGCAAAACAGAAGCTGAAAGCTCACACCATTGTACAATTTCATGTCTCACTGGAAAATTATTTGTATAGTACGTCAATTATGTAAACAAATGATGGAAGCTTGATAGCATTGCCAGAAGCCTCTTCATCATCCGGGTCCATGTGCCATGCACAAAATTATACTCCTTCGTTCCTAAATATTTGTCTTTTTACAAATTTTCAAACGGGCATATTTTAGAGTGTAGATTCACTCATTTTGCTTCGTATGTGTACTCCCTCCGTTCCTAAATATTCTATTCGTCTTTCTAGAGATTTCAACAAGTGACTACATACGGAGAAAAATGAGAGAATCTACACTCTAAAATATGTATATACATCCGTATGTGCCAGTCCATTTGAAATCTCTAAAAAGACAAATATTTGAGTAGTCACTCGTTCAAATCTCTAGAAAGACAAATATACTCCGGAGTTTATTTAAGAACCGAGGGGGTAGTGCACAACCGCATGGGAGACTCAGCCCGGTCGTTGCGCCACTTTAATAGTGAGTAATGAGAAGTCAAATCGTAAGCCCCACATTTCCCACTGTAAGTTGCTCTGAAGAAGCAACCATCAATACGCTCTTCTTTGAATCCGCTCATACTACTCCATCCGTCACTGTTTATACAGCGCGCTTCAGAAAAAAGAAAAAAGATCTGTGGGACTAAGGCGACTAGCGATCGGCCTGAAAAATAGCATTGGTAGTTATAGCACGGCGTCTATTACTAGAGGGAATAATGCGTACACACATGCATGCAGTGCTTCCACCCCGGGTACACACATGCATGCACTTACTCCACTCCGTAGTTACATGGAGAGAAAATTGTGGACTTGATTGCGGTTACCACTCCCTAATTAATTGAACATTAAACGAAACGCGTCTAAAGTCTCTCTGGTGGTGGAAATGCATTGAGAGAAATGCATCATAATGAAGCGCACCCTGTAAACTGTGACGGAGGGAGGAGTAGTATGAAGGTTCAAAACCAAGTACGCGTATGGCCAGTCGGTCAACACACCTCCTCTTGGCATATCACTGACATGTGGGATAGGAGTGTGAACAAACCAATCTCAATTGACGGCAAAGCGCCAACCAGACGTTCCCTGAGAGAGACGAGGAGCGAGAACACACAGACGGGTTCGCATGGAGGCCAAGATATATTCGAGCATGGTTGGTTGATCGATATCATTCATTACATGTTGGGCTGCCGTTTTCCACCCTTCTCCGGAATAAACATGTACTTTATCAGAGACAAAAAGAAATAAGAGTACAAACGCTCCACCATGCGGTTCTAGTAGTAGTACTACTCGTACTACTGCACTTGGCTCTTCGCCTCTTCGTGAAGTTGAACAATGATGGTACTCCGCATGTTGGGTACTACAGTGTATGCCTCTGACAATCTGACACCGAATGGACTGATGCATGTCCACCGAGGGCAGGTTGCATTAGTCAAAAGGCGTAAGCGAGCTTCACCTTGTCATGCAAGCTTCTCCTCGTTCTGCGAGTTGACGGGACACACCAAAAAGTAGTGCTAGTCCATACTCCCTCCTTTCCGGTTAATATGGCTTAATCTTTTTTGTGGGTAAATGAGAGAGCTTTATTCATATATAAGCATTCTTAGGACGATTAGCCAAGACACTGGTCACTAGGAAGCGAGGTACCCCGCAAAAAAAGAAGTAGGAAGCGAGGTGTTTCATCAAGCCAGCTCTCGGCCACATTCAAAGTGCAGCAAGCACGGTTCACACGAAGATGCGCCGCAAGGTTTGCTGACCTGTTTACATGCTGAATAACAAAAAAAGAGGAAATATTACCAAGCGCTACTATTTGTAACAGGATATGAGCCAGAATTAAGCGAGAATTGTGGCGAGTGTTCCATGCAATCAACTTCCATTATCACATGCGAGAACCCTCGAAGAGAACCAAATGTGTTGAAGATTGCTTTATCACAATTTAAAATTATAATAAGAGTGCAGACGCTCCTCCATCTGGTTCATAGTACTAGTATAGTACGTACCTTTATAGACTATATTAGTAAACTTTGCGCTTGGCTGTTCGCCTATTCGGGAAGTCAAACAATAGTAGCACTAGTAGTATAGTGTATGCTTCTGGCAATCTGACACCGAATTAACTGTTGCACGTCCACCGCTTGAGCGATGGAGAGCTTGCATTAGTCAAAAGTTTATCCTTGTCCTGCGAGCCACCGCGCGCAAGTAATGCTAGTCCATACTGCCTCCTCTCCGGTTAATATGGATTAATTTCAAACGAGATAAATACAATGTCTGTCATTGTATATTTGTAAAAATACGGTTAGTGGACTTCATAATACGCTCATTGCGCTCAATATATATATATATTCCGGTGTTTATACGGTCACTAGCTCACCCTGATTGAGTATGTGTGTGCATGCATGTGTAGGTTGAGCACTTAGCATGACCGTGTGTGTTCCGTCGTGTGCTCGGACATGCATGCATTAGGGCGTCACGCGCGTTTTTGCGTCCATGTGTACGCATGACTGTAGCATACACGTAGGGGGAGTACATGTAGGGGCCACTAAGGAGCAGTCAAATCACACAGTAAGTTAGTCGGAAGAAGCAACCATCATTTCACTCTTGAATGACACGTACGCAATATAAAATTGTTGATATGGAGAGAAAAACAAAACCACTATATATACACTAGCAGGAGCCTAAGCTACAAGCCTGCTTGCTAAGGTTGCTCTCTTCACAAGCATAGAACGACGGGCCTGATCCCGCAGCTGGGGGAAGGGAACAATGTTCTGCATAGACGCGGTCGACATCGACGAGGGAGAAAACCCACAGTCGGTGCGTCCCAATCGGGGGTCACCGCAATTTGGGCCGATGCCGCTTCCCAACCGCCCTTCTAGCTACAGCCCGACGTCCCAGGTACTCCATCTTCCTTTTGGAGCCGGCTTGCTCCACTGCCGTAGCTCCATCTCCATGTCGATCTTTCTCTACTTCTAACTGCTTCTACTTGTGATGAGTTTATGTCTCATGAACTAGTGCCAGTACTATTATTCTAATCACACTTCTTCAATATCTTTGCCATCAGGGATCCTCAGGTCGATTTTAGTGGAACTGCACAAAAGCATCGTATGATCTGAGGGTGCCAGCCGTCTTTCCTTCGACAGGTTCTACCTGGCCAGGGAATTAAATCATGTTTAGGGTTTAGGGTTTAAGTCGTAGTGACCCCATCAGCAATTTTTCTTTCGTACACGCTCTCACAACTTTTTTCTTTAGTTGTGAAGTAAATATTGCCTATGATCTGTGAATCATTGAGATGCATCAGCATGCATGTTAGTTTTCCTTTGTATTTGATGGAATGTGGTAACGGGGCAACCTTGGAATAGGAATGAAAATGGAGTGGAATGTTTTCGTTTTTCCGGAGAAAAAATGGAAACGGAGAGAAACCAACGTTTCGTTTCGTTGGATCGCGCCATCGAGCAAAACCAACATTTAGATCATGTATGTCGTGTTCGTGTCTCACCCTCCTCCACGGCTTGACCCCACACGGTCGTTCGGCATGCCACTCACCGCAAACCGAGTATACAATAACTTTCCCACCTGCTTGTCGATGGATCGCGCCATGGAGTACTACTAGCACTACTGGAAGAGATTGACGAGTTGGGGGAGGACAGCTAGCTGTAGCACGGACTCCCAAAAACTTTTTACATGCATGTTGTAGACGGCTATTGCGACCTTTGAACGCGGAGCAGCCGCGTGCACCCGGAAGCGGCATGGGCGACGCTCTCTCGGCCGGCGCGCCGCTTCAATGCCGGCGCCAGTGAGAGGTCGCGTCCGCTCTGGCCGGGCATGAATGCGACACTGACCGTTTCGGGCGGGAAGCACACGCGGGTGATGAAGAGGGTTCGGGTTGGTCAGGACCGGCCGTGGAAGCGGTCCGGACGTGCGCAAACAAGAGATGTTGTACGTTAATATTGTTGCATATATAATTAACAACGTAAATAGTTGTCACAACCCTAGATTAGCCTTGTTGTCTTTGCTTGATATTCATGTCATCATGTCTAAATTTAAATGAAATTTGAATTGAGGAATTTTCAAAGCCTCAGAAACCTTCTAAAAAAATGATCAACATTAAAATCTTCTCAAAGAAGTCCAAGAAAATGTTCCTCTTAGTCTCTGAAAATATTGCAAAGAGGTAAAACTCAAAACAATATTTTTGGTATCTCAGAGTTAATTATTTTGGGCCTTTGAATTAAATAAACAACTATTTGCATTGGATATATATTTGTTAATTAATTAATATATGTCCAATAATTCTGATCTTTGATGAAGGGCTTTGGAATAATCCAACTAGTCCCTACCATAATTATCAGAAGCAATAAAAATGATTTAGTTACTAAAACTAAATTAAAACAAAACTGCAGAAAAATAGAAAACAGGATTTAAAAGAGGAGAGAAAGAGCAGAACTTACTTGGCGCTTACCTGTCCAGCCTGGCGGCCCAACACTGTAGCTGGCTGGCCCAGCCCACTTACCTCCTCGCTCGTCGTCTTCCTCCTGCCAGTAGGCAGGAGCGAACACACGCGCGCACCGCGGAGCCGTCCACCTCCTGCTTCGCGCTAGAGGCCGCCCTTCGTCCTAATCCGCGCCACGGAGACGCCCAGCACCTTCCCCCTCACTCCCCCAAACCCTCTGGTGCCTCTCCCCTCTCCCACCGAGCTCATTCCCCTCCTCTGCTCTTCCTCCCTCTCGTCACCGAACGCGCCTGCCGCCGCTGACTTGCACCACCGCGGCCATGGCCTCTCCCTCGTCCCCTTGAGCAGCCCAGAGGCTCCGCCTCGACGCCTTCGCCCTCTCCACCGAGTCACGCCATGCCAGGTACCCGGGAACACCGCCACCACCGTCGTCTACAAGCTCGGCGGGGCGAGATCGCCGCCGCCGTTCCGTCGTCACCAAGCCGTCCCCGAGCCCACTAGCCTGCTCTGCGAGTTACCGTGAGCATCGGAATTTTCCCCCCTCTTCCCTGCCTCGTTTGCACCGCGTAGCTATCAAATCCGCCGGAGCCGCGAGCTTACCACCGCCGGCGATGTCGCCGCCGCCGCGCTAGTCACTGGAGCTCGTGTCCGAGCACTCCATCGTGCTCAGCACGCTTCCAGTAGCACATATCACCCCACCACCGTCCTCCCCGTGCACCCCAACGCAATCCCGTGCACAACCGAACTCCGGCGGCCGCAAAAGAGCACGCCGCCATCGATCTAAGTCGTCTCCGGCGACCCCACTAGCACCAGACGATGCGGACGAGGCTCGGGGTTCCAAGGGTTCCATCCGCGCCTCGAACTGTGGCCTGTGCTGCGATTCCGCGCATCGCCGCCGTCTCGGACCTCGCCGGCGGTTAGTCGCCGGCAGGTTTGACCGAGTTGACCAGGGTTTGACCCCCCTGGGTCATTAACATGTGGGCCCGAGGCCCTGCTAATTTAGTTTAGATGCTAATTAAATTTTAGCTTACCCACTGGCTCGCTGACTGTGGGCCCCAGCCCTTCTAATTACTTTAGTTAAGGGTTAACTAAACCCTGGTTAGTGCTGAGTCAATGACAGGTGGACCCCACTGGTCAGTTTGACCCGGACCAGCCCATGTTAACTCTGCTGAGGTCAGCAGGACGCCAAGCTGACGCAATATTCCTTTTCTGGAATTTAGTTTATTTTATAGTAATCAGGAAATTCCAGAAATAGCTAAAACTTCAATAAATCATAGAAAATTAACCGTAACTCCAAATGAAATAATTTATATATGAAAAATTATCAGAAAAATCCAATCTATCCATCTGTACCATTTTCATGCATGTTTGAACAATGTTTGTCCTCTGTTTTGGACAAAACAAATAAAGGGCATTTAAATAATCATATATGGAGTTGGAATTTGAATCATGTATTCAAACCAACTTCATTTAAATCATAGCTAGGTGCATTAGCCCAAAACACATTCATATTGCCATGTCATAGCATGCATCATATTGTGCATTGCATTGATCGTGTTTCTTCTGTGTTTGCCGGTGTTGTTCCCCCTCGGTAGACGTTGTTCCGACGTTGTGATCGTTGACACTGATGAAGACTCAATGCTATCTTCAGAAGTGCCAGGCAAGCAAAACCCCCTTGTTCATTCCGATACAATCCTACTCTCTCGCCCTGCTCTCTTTTACTGCATTAGGACAACAACGAGTCATTTGTTACTTGCTGCGGTAGCTGAACCCCTTTATCCTTTGCATGACCTGTCATTGCCACAGTAAATAGATGAAACCCACTAGCATGAGTAGGAGTTGTTTGAGCCCTAATGTGCCTACTCATTCATGTTTGTTTGTCATGCCTGCTACTGCTTAGAGTTGAGTCAGGTCTGATTCATCGGGGATGAATCAGAGGCGTGTGAACATGTCCTACTGTGTGTGAGCTAAGTGTGTGAACACGATTTGGTAAAGGTAGCGGTGAGAGGCCATGTAGGAGTACATGGTGGGTTGTCTCATTGCAGCCGTCCTCAGGAACTGAGTTCTTTGTTTGTGATCCATGATCAGTTACTACCACACATTGGGCTCCGGGCTCTCCAAGCTCTCTCGACTTATTAATCAACTTGGTCTCTGTCCAGGAGTTGCAACTAGTTTCTGGTGTTTGTAGGTAGTGTTAGTAGTCTACCAAGTGGCACCCGGTATAGGTGGGCTTGGGACAGACTAGGCACAGTGGCACGGTGTACCAAGTGGCACCCGGATGGTGGGCTTGGGAACCCTGCTCACATCGTTTGGGGCCGTGAGCGACACCCCGGCCGGATCTCCTTGCGGATGGAACCCGAATAGGCGATAAACCTAGACGAGAGACTTGTATGGTTAGTTAGGTCGTGGCCGACTCCCTCGCCCGGCTTCCGCTTGAAGGTTGCCGAGGTACATGACGTGTACAGGGCGATAAGTGGCGAAAGCGTGTGTGAAGAAGTACACCCCTGCAGGGTTATCATTATCTATTCGAATAGCCGGATTCCTCGGATATGGAAACTTGGACCCCTTGTACAGTTCATAGACAAGTGAAAGTGGATACTCTAAAATACGCAAGATAAGCGTGAGTGCTATGGATGGCGTTCTCGTAGGGAGACGGGAGCGGATCCATAGTGGTGTATTGATATGGTGAATATGTGGACTCGTGTGCGCCACCTCAAAAGAGTTACTTGCAGTCGTAGTTCAGGATAGCCACCGAGTCAAAGCTGGCTTGCTGCAGTTAAACCCCACCATCCCCTTTGTTGATAATGATGCATATGTAGTTAGATCTGATGTAAGTCTTGCTGGGTACATTTGTACTCACGTTGCTTAATTTATGTTTTTGCAGAGAGACTTCAGTCTCACTAGTAGTTCCACGTGGACTTCGACGTTTAGCTTGTTACCTCAGCTACGATCTTGTGCCCTCGGCAGGATCTGGTAGATAGTCAGGCTTCTCAGCCTTTTTCATTTATAGATGTCTGTACTCAGACATGTTAAGCTTCCGCATGTGCTTTGACTTGTATGCTCTGATTGTTGGGTCATGAGACCCATGTTTGTAATATCTCGCTCCTCGGAGCCTATTGAATAAATACTTGAGTCGTAGAGTCATGTTGTGATGCCATGTTGTATTTGCACATATCGAGCATATTGTGTGTATGTTATTGAAATGCTTGGTATGTGTGGGATCTGACTATCTAGTTGTTTATCCTTAGTAGCCTCTCTTACCGGGAAATGTCTCCTAGTGTTTCCACTGAGCCATGGTAGCTTGCTACTGCTCCGGAACACTTAGGCTGGCCGGCATGTGTCCTTCTTCGTTCCTGTGTCTGTCCCTTCGGGGAAATGTCACGCGATGAATACCGGAGTCCTGTTAGCCCGCTACAGCCCGGTTCACCGGAGTCCTGCTAGCCCAGTGCTACAGCCTGGATTCACTCGCTGATGACCGACACGTTCGATGCTGGGTCATGGATGCCTGTCCCTGTAAGTTGTGCCACTTTGGGTTTACGACTAGCCATGTCAGCCCGGGCTCCTTATCATATGGATGCTAGCGACACTATCATATACGTGTGCCAAAAGGCGCAAACGGTCCCGGGCAAAGGTAAGGCGACACCCGTGGGAATACCGTGCGTGAGGCCGCAAAGTGATATGAGGTGTTACATGCTAGATCGATGTGGCATTGAGTCGGGGTCCTGACAGCTTTGGTATCAGAGCTTGACTGCCTGTAGGATTACCAAGCCAAACTGGTCGAAGTTGAGTCTAGAAATTCTTTAGTTATATAAGGGAATTGATTGTGGGATGGAACGTAAGGCTCTTTTTACTCCTTATACCTTATGCCTTCTGATCTGAGTCATCTTATCTTCCTACGGGGGTTAAGGAACTAGGCTTTCTCTTCTTTCTATCAGGATCACGTGTTACTAATCCGTAGACTTATAGAACTGTTGGACTTAAGCCTCAGTCCAGTTCCTACTACTTCTGTATGTTAACTGATGATCTCGAAACCTTGGTATTGTGCTTCTGAGGGGTTATGCCACCATTTTTGTGAATGTCTCAAATCTTTTCTGAGCATTTATAGCCGTTATGCTGTCCGAGTCATCCCAGGTTTCTAAATAGTCTGAAGCAATTTGCAAATTCCTTCCTCCCGTTTCGATGTTCCTTTGGGCCGGATTAACCACACTAATCGGTGAGTTGAGCTACTCTGCTTCCTTGACATATATGTTGGAGTTATTATTATGATCCTAGGTGTCTAGAGTATCACCTAGTAATCCAGTCATGCCTTGTGTTCCCAGTGTGATGATTCTGGCTATCATTCTCGAAAGCATCCCGTGATGCCACTTAGTAGTAGGTATTCTACTCCTGGGTTTCTAAACCCGAGATTCACCCTACTTACTTCATGTTGAAAGTAATTGCTAGCTCCCTTAGGTTATTAGTAACCTTTGCGATAGTCCTTGAAGTCCGTGGTATCTTCTTCTTCCAAATACCATGAACTACTTATGGCAGAAGTTCCTCGTTGAACTGAACGATCACAACCAGAGTGCTCTTGATGAGTTCTCCATTATATATTGTGACTCTGCCAGTTCTACCTTTCCGCATGGATTGTCCGGAAGAAATATGTTGAACTTGTTCGACATGCTAATCTATGCATTCACAACTCAGAAAATCATATGTTCTTTTGAGTTGTCCCTCTTTAGTTGTTTTCTGACCTTCGTCTATCAATTGATAGTCAAGAGTATGCGTGCATTCGTTCATTGATGTCTATTACTCATGTGGTTCGTCAAGCCATTCTATCCCAGAATGACTAGGAGAAATGAACTCCGGTACCTTATCCATATCTAGGATTGGGTCAAAGTAGTCATACTCCGCAGACCAAAATGCCAATCCAACTTTTGTTCTGTTCCACCTTGGAGTATCACCCTCTTTCGTCACAAGAGTATCGTGAGAATTGCACACCCTCTTATGAATTCTTGACATAGTGATACTTCTCACCATCATCATTCATTCCTCGGTCCTTGTGTTGTTGTAACTGGAATGCCGACAAGTGAATTGTGATGTGTGAAATCAATACTCCGAGCAACTCGTTGCTTGGTAGCTAATGGACAACATCCTCATTCTTAACGTGTTGGTTATTAAATCATCATCCTAAGACTGCTCGTGCTACCTAGTTCTTTTTTCGGTGCACCCTTCGATTGATGAGTTAGGATCTTGTCAAGTCCTCACTCATTTGATCATATCGTCTTGCCCTCAAAAGCGAGATTGTTCTCGAGCTTAGTAACATACCGGTGGTTCGTGATTCTCCGAATATCTTCTCGGAAGTATTACCAGGTTGTCCCCTGACTGTTATGTTGAGCTCGTGATCAAGTTGGTTTCTTGTGAACCACCCTCTCTCCAAGAATCGGTGTTAGATATCCCTGAGCTAGTTGGTTAAGCTAGACAACAACTTGGAGAGTTGGAAGATAAAAGCTTGCCTGACTTAGTTCGTTCCAAAGGGATATTCTTGTGTAGTGTGTGTTGAAGAAAGATGATATCTTCATCGATTGGTCCCTGTGATCAGTTGCTGGACCTATTATCTTATCCAATCTTTGATTTGAGTATGAGCTATCGCCAAATCAAATCAGAACCAACGATATTCGTAATGTTGTCTTACTCGTGGTTTTCCTCGAGCATACACCATTATATTCTTTGGTCTGACCAATGCTATCACCGTGTTCACTTAACTATGGAAATCCTTTTATATGGAAACCTGGATGAATTGTTGTTCAGTCCATTGACAACATCCTTATCTCCTCCATGATTTTGTTGAACATTAAGCTAGTGTTGGAAACTTGTGTAAGCATTCTCTTCATGTCCCGAGCATGAAGTATATGTTTGGATGAAAGAAGTGATTTCCTTTGATTCACGTGCATTTGATGTAAGTTGCCGTCGTGAATTCGAGAAAGTTTGTTTTTGCTCCTCTGGAATCATCCCAAGATGGTCATGCATATGTGCGAAGTATTCTATGGTTTGGTAGGTTGGCCGCCTCCATTCTATATATGTTCTTAGCACACCAAGCCACTGATTGACTTGTTCTAGGTAAAGAAGTCTAATTTAAGTGCACAAGACTTCGATATCCTCGATGATGGTTCCCCCCTGAACTCGGTAGTGTTTTATTATAAGACTACCATGTGTTCATGTTTGTCTGTGACAGCGTGTTCACACGTGTGTAGCAGAACCAACTCATGTTTTGGAGCTTGCTATCGTAGTTCATTTCCCGAGAATCTCGCAACGTCATCTCGTCGATTTGTGTTGCAAACTTTCATTTTTCTTCCTAGGCTCGATGAGTCTGGAATATCCTGACACCAACCAGATCTGAATCTCAGGCAGATATGATGGTTGGAATATTTCCCAAGAACAATAATACTGATCCCTCGATAACCGGTAAAGTGGATGTCATGGCCAACACACCCAGTCGGAAGACCTATTATTGTAGTATCTTGATTGAGAAAGTTGGCCACCTCCCCATAAGGACTTCGTAGGATTTACTCCTTAGATGTTCCTTGTGGACTTTCTTTTGTGCTCCCGAAGTCCGACCTTTTACTTGATGTTCTGGGAACCAAACCATTTTAATTAATGGGTTGCACTAGAACATCAAGGAGAACATTAGAAGCGGAGTGCTAAATGTCTCTCGGTCGATCATCCAGATTTAGTCCCCTTGGCCCCGCTGAGGTGAAATCTGAGAAGGTGTTGTCTTCCTTTGCGTCTGCATCACCCATCATTATTCGTCATGGTAGTATGTTGTGTTGCCAGGATCCCTGACACGGATATTGGTTAAACCTTGATGAATATGGAAATGCTCAAGTTCTTGAGAGCACGCACAAGCACTAGGTGTTATCATCGTCATAACTAAGATTGCTCCTAGCTTCCTCGGTTATGCTATAAATTTTCAAACAGTGGATTCACTCTCTATTGTTGGGTTCTTCCCCAGTTATCAGAATCATTCCCAGCATTTGCATTTTGTTCCCAGCTTGCACCGCCAATGTGCCATTCTACCATGGGTCTCTTCCATTTCCGGTGGTAATCAAATTCATCCATTACGTTGTCTTCAACAAGGTAATCCACATCATCCAAGTCCGAGTATGCCATTCTATCGACCCCCTCCAAACGATCGCTCGAGAATTGCCTTAGGCTGGTTTAAAGAGTTTCAATGATATCTGAATCAAAGGTAATTCTTTTTGCCACTTAAGGGGATATATCTACGAGTCACCATCCCTAAGGTGCCTTGTTGTGGTATCGTGGCAACTCAACTCCTCGCTACGTTGACAATCGTTTACCACCTTCTTATGTGTGGAATTGTTGTCCACCTAGTGAACCTTCGTCATCCGTTTCTTTCCACCCCTCTTGATGTGTATCTCGTGTCTCAACCCGAGAGATGGTTCTATGTCTCATTCCCTGAGTTGCTCGATCTTCGAGAAGATCAATCCTTCTAGAGATCCTTCTCTCTCGTTGTCATGTTGGTAGGAGTTCCTGGAGCAAGACATCAAGACAATGATGGTGGTCGAATCAACGTTCTTATGAAGTGCACTCTGGATCATGAAGATTGTGTTAGTTTGCATTCCCCTTTCATCTTACCCTACGCTTGAATCTCGGGACGAGATTTTTGTTTAGTGGGGGTGAGTTGTCACAACCCTAGATTAGCCTTGTTGTCTTTGCTTGATATTCATGTCATCATGTCTAAATTTAAATGAAATTTGAATTGAGGAATTTTCAAAGCCTCAGAAACCTTCTAAAAAATGATCAACATTAAAATCTTCTCAAAGAAGTCCAAGAAACTGTTCCTCTTAGTCTCTGAAAATATTGCAAAGAGGTAAAACTCAAAACAATATTTTTGGTATCTCAGAGTTAATTATTTTGGGCCTTTGAATTAAATAAACAACTATTTGCATTGGATATATATTTGTTAATTAATTAATATATGTCCAATAATTCTGATCTTTGATGAAGGGCTTTGGAATAATCCAACTAGTCCCTACCATAATTATCAGAAGCAATAAAAATGATTTAGTGTCTAAAACTAAATTAAAACAAAACTGCAGAAAAATAGAAAACAGGATTTAAAAGAGGAGAGAAAGAGCAGAACTTACTTGGCGCTTACCTGTCCAGCCTGGCGGCCCAGCACTGTAGCTGGCTGGCCCAGCCCACTTAACTCCTCGCTCGTCGTCTTCCTTCTGCCAGTAGGCAGGAGCGAACACACGCGTGCACCGCGGAGCCGTCCACCTCCTGCTTCGCGCTGGAGGCCGCCCTTCGTCCTAATCCGCGCCACGGAGACGCCCAGCACCTTCCCCCTCACTCCCCCAAACCCTCTGGTGCCTCTCCCCTCTCCCACCGAGCTCATTCCCCTCATCTGCTCTTCCTCCCTCTTGTCACCGAACGCGCCTGCCGCCGCTGACTTGCACCACTGCGGCCATGGCCTCTCCCTCGTCCCCTTGAGCAGCCCAGAGGCTCCGCCTCGACGCCCTCGCCCTCTCCACCGAGTCACGCCACGCCAGGTACCCGGGAACACCGCCACCACCGTCGTCTTCAAGCTCGGCGGGGCGAGATCGCCGCCGCCGTTCCGTCGTCACCAAGCCGTCCCCGAGCCCACTAGCCTGCTCTGCGAGTTACCGTGAGCACCGGAATTTTTCCCCCCTCTTCCCTGCCTCGTTTGCACCGCGTACCTATCGAATCCGCCGGAGCCGCGAGCTTACCACCGCCGGCGATGTCGCCGCCGCCGCGCTAGTCACTGGAGCTCGTGTCCGAGCACTCCATCGTGCTCAGCATGCTTCCAGTAGCACATATCACCCCACCACCGTCCTCCCCGTGCACCCCAACGTAATCCCGTGCACAACCGAACTCCGGCGGCCGCAAAAGAGCACGCCGCCGTCGATCTAAGTCGTCTCCGGCGACCCCACTAGCACCAGACGACGCGGACGAGGCTCGGGGTTCCAACGGTGCATCCGCGCCTCGAACCGTGGCCTGTGCTGCGATTCCGCGCATCGCCGCCGTCTCGGACCTCGCCGGCGGTTAGTCGCCGGCAGGTTTGACCGAGTTGACCAGGGTTTGACCCCCCCTGGGTCATTAACATGTGGGCCCGAGGCCCTGCTAATTTAGTTTAGATGCTAATTAAATTTTAGCTTACCCACTGGCTCGCTGACTGTGGGCCCCAGCCCTTCTAATTACTTTAGTTAAGGGTTAACTAAACCCTGGTTACGCTGAGTCAATGACAGGTGGACCCCACTGGTCAGTTTGACCCGGACCAGCCCCTGTTGACTCTGCTGAGGTCAGCATGACGCCATGCTGACGCAATATTCCTTTTCTGGAATTTAGTTTATTTTATAAATAATCAGGAAATTCCAGAAATAGCTAAAACTTCAATAAATCATAGAAAATTAACCGTAACTCCAAATGAAATAATTTATATATGAAAAATTATCAGAAAAATCCAATCTATCCATATGTACCATTTTCATGCATGTTTGAACAATGTTTGTCCTCTGTTTTGGACAAAACAAATAAAGGGCATTTAAATAATCATATATGGAGTTGGAATTTGAATCATGTATTCAAACCAACTTCATTTAAATCATAGCTAGGTGCATTAGCCCAAAACACATTCATATTGCCATGTCATAGCATGCATCATATTGTGCATTGCATTGATCGTGTTTCTTCTGTGTTTGCCGGTGTTGTTCCCCCTCGGTAGACGTTGTTCCGACGTTGTGATCGTTGACACTGATGAAGACTCAATGCTATCTTCAGAAGTGCCAGGCAAGCAAAACCCCCTTGTTCATTCCGATACAATCCTACTCTCTCGCCCTGCTCTCTTTTACTGCATTAGGACAACAACGAGTTCATTTGTTACTTGCTGCGGTAGCTGAACCCCTTTATCCTTTGCATGACCTGTCATTGCCACAGTAAATAGATGAAACCCACTAGCATGAGTAGGAGTTGTTTGAGCCCTGATGTGCCTACTCATTCATGTTTGTTTGTCATGCCTGCTACTGCTTAGAGTTGAGTCAGGTCTGATTCATCGGGGATGAATCAGAGGTGTGTGAACATGTCCTACTGTGTGTGAGCTAAGTGTGTGAACACGATTTGGTAAAGGTAGCGGTGAGAGGCCATGTAGGAGTACATGGTGGGTTGTCTCATTGCAGCCGTCCTCAGGAACTGAGTTCTGTGTTTGTGATCCATGACCAGTTACTACCACACATTGGGCTCCGGGCTCTAAGCCCCTCTCGACTTATTAATCAACTTGATCTCTGTCCAGGAGTTGCAACTAGTTTCTGGTGTTTGTAGGTAGTGTTAGTAGTCTACCAAGTGGCACCCGGTACAGGTGGGCTTGGGACAGACTAGGCACAGTGGCACGGTGTACCAAGTGGCACCCGGATGGTGGGCTTGGGAACCCTGCTCACATCGTTTGGGGCCGTGAGCGACACCCCGGCCGGATCTCCTTGCGGATGGAACCCGAATAGGCGATAAACCTGGACTAGAGACTTGTTCGGTTAGTCAGGTCGTGGCCGACTCCCTCGCCCGGCTTCCGCTTGAAGGTTGCCGAGGTACATGACGTGTACAGGGCGATAAGTGGCGAAAGCGTGTGTGAAGAAGTACACCCCTGCAGGGTTATCATTATCTATTCGAATAGCCGGATTCCTCGGATATGGAAACTTGGACCCCTTGCATAGTTCATAGACAAGTGAAAGTGGATACTCTAAAATACGCAAGATAAGCGTGAGTGCTATGGATGGCGTTCTCGTAGGGAGACGGGAGCGGATCCATAGTGGTGTATTGATATGGTGAATATGTGGACTCGTGTGCGCCACCTCAAAAGAGTTACTTGCAGTCGTAGTTCAGGATAGCCACCGAGTCAAAGCTGGCTTGCTGCAGTTAAACCCCACCACCCCCTTTGTTGATAATGATGCATATGTAGATAGATCTGATGTAAGTCTTGCTGGGTACATTTGTACTCACGTTGCTTAATTTATGTTTTTGCAGAGAGACTTCAGTCTCACTAGTAGTTCCGCGTGGACTTCGACGTTTAGCTTGTTACCTCAGCTACGATCTTGTGCCCTCGGCAGGATCTGGTAGATAGTCAGGCTTCTCAGCCTTTTTCATTTATAGATGTCTGTACTCAGACATGTTAAGCTTCCGCATGTGCTTTGACTTGTATGCTCTGATTGTTGGGTCATGAGACCCATGTTTGTAATATCTCGCTCCTCGGAGCCTATTGAATAAATACTTGAGTCGTAGAGTCATGTTGTGATGCCATGTTGTATTTGCACATATCGAGCATATTGTGTGTATGTTATTGAAATGCTTGGTATGTGTGGGATCTGACTATCTAGTTGTTTATCCTTAGTAGCCTCTCTTACCGGGAAATGTCTCCTAGTGTTTCCACTGAGCCATGGTAGCTTGCTACTGCTCCGGAACACTTAGGCTGGCCGGCATGTGTCCTTCTTCGTTCCTGTGTCTGTCCCTTCGGGGAAATGTCACGCGATGAATACCGGAGTCCTGTTAGCCCGCTACAGCCCGGTTCACCGGAGTCCTGCTAGCCCAGTGCTACAGCCTGGATTCACTCGCTGATGACCGACACGTTCGATGCTGGGTCATGGATGCCTGTCCCTGTAAGTTTGTGCCACTTTGGGTTTACGACTAGCCATGTCAGCCCGGGCTCCTTATCATATGGATGCTAGCGACACTGTCATATACGTGTGCCAAAAGGCGCAAACGGTCCCGGGCAAAGGTAAGGCGGCACCTGTGGGAATACCGTGCGTGAGGCCGCAAAGTGATATGAGGTGTTACATGCTAGATCGATGTGGCATTGAGTCGGGGTCCTGACAGCTTTGGTATCAGAGCTTGACTGCCTGTAGGATTACCAAGCCAAACTGGTCGAAGTTGAGTCTAGAAATTCTTTAGTTATATAAGGGAATTGATTGTGGGATGGAACGTAAGGCTCTTTTTACTCCTTATACCTCATGGCCTTCTGATCTGAGTCAACCTCTTCTCTTCTACGGGGGTTAAGGAACTAGGCTTTCTCTTCTTTCTATCAGGATCACGTGTTACTAATCCGTAGACCTATAGAACTGTTGGACTTAAGCCTCAGTCCAGTTCCTACTACTTCTGTATGTTAACTGATGATCTCGAAACCTTGGTATTGTGCTTCTGAGGGGTTATGCCACCATTTTTGTGAATGTCTCAAATCTTTTCTGAGCATTTACAGCCGTTATGATGTCCGAGTCATCCCAGGTTTCTAAATAGTCTGAAGCAATTTGCAAATTCCTTCCTCCCGTTTCGATGTTCCTTTGGGCCGGATTAACCACACTAATCGGTGAGCTGAGGTACTCTGCTGCCTTGACATATATGTTGGAGTTATTATTATGACCCTAGGTGTCTAGAGTATCACCTAGTAATCTAGTCATGCCTTGTGTTCCCAGTGTGATGATTCTGGCTATCATTCTCGAAAGCATCCCGTGATGCCACTTAGTAGTAGGTATTCTACTCCTGGGTTTCTAAACCCGAGATTCACCCTACTTACTTCATGTTGATAGTAATTGCTAGCTCCCTTAGGTTATTAGTAACCTTTGCGATAGTCCTTGAAGTCCGTGGTATCTTCTTCTTCCAAATACCATGAACTACTTATGGCAGAAGTTCCTCGTTGAACTGAACGATCACAACCAGAGTGCTCTTGATGAGTTCTCCATTATATATTGTGACTCTGCCAGTTCTACCTTTCCGCATGGATTGTCCGGAAGAAATATGTTGAACTCGTTCGACATGCTAATCTATGCATTCACAACTCAGAAAATCATATGTTCTTTTGAGTTGTCCCTCTTTAGTTGTTTTCTGATCTTCGTCTATCAATTGATAGTCAAGAGTATGCGTGCATTCGTTCATCGATGTCTATTACTCCTGTGGTTCGTCAAGCCATTCTATCCCAGAATGACTAGGAGAAATGAACTCCGGTACCTCATCCATATCTAGGATTGGGTCAAAGTAGTCATACTCCGCAGACCAAAATGCCAATCCAACTTTTGTTCTGTTCCACCTCGGAGTATCACCCTCTTTCGTCACAAGAGTATCGTGAGAATTGCACACCCTCTTATGAATTCTTGACATAGTGATACTTCTCACCATCATCATTCATTCCTCGGTCCTCGTGTTCTTGTAACTGGAATGCCGACAAGTGAATTGTGATGTGTGAAATCAATACTCTGAGCAACTCGTTGCTTGGTAGCTAATGGACAACATCCTCATTCTTAACGTGTTGGTTATTAAATCATCATCCTAAGACTGATCATGCTACCTAGTTCTTATTTCGGTGCACCCTTCGATTGATGAGTTAGGATCTTGTCAAGTCCTCACTAATTTGATTATATCGTCTTGCCCTCAAAAGCGAGATTGTTCTCGAGCTTAGTAACATACCGGTGGTTCGTGATTCTCCAAATATCTTCTCAGAAGTATTACCAGGTTGTCCCCTGACTGTTATGTTGAGCTCGTGATCAAGTTGGTTTCTTGTGAACCACCCTCTCTCCAAGAATCGGTGTTAGATATCCCTGAGCTAGTTGGTTAAGCTAGACAACAACTTGGAGAGTTGGAAGATAAAAGCTTGCCTGACTTAGTTCGTTCCAAAGGGATATTCTTGTGTAGTGTGTGTTGAAGAAAGATGATATCTTCATCGATTGGTCCCTGTGATCAGTTGCTGGACCTATTATCTTATCCAATCTTTGATTTGAGTATGAGCTATCGCCAAATCAAATCAGAACCAACGATATTCGTAATGTTGTCTTACTCATGGTTTTCCTCGAGCATACACCATTATATTCTTTGGTCTGACCAATGCTATCACCGTGTTCACTTAACTATGGAAATCCTTTTATATGGAAACCTGGATGAATTGTTGTTCAGTCCATTGACAACATCCTTATCTCCTCCATGATTTTGTTGAACATTAAGCTAGTGTTGGAAACTTGTGTAAGCATTCTCTTCATGTCCCGAGCATGAAGTATATGTTTGGATGAAAGAAGTGATTTCCTTTGATTCACGTGCATTTGATGTAAGTTGCCGTCGTGAATTCGAGAAAGTTTGTTTTTGCTCCTCTGGAATCATCCCAAGATGGTCATGCATATGTGCGAAGTATTCTATGGTTTGGTAGGTTGGCCGCCTCCATTCTATATATGTTCTTAGCACACCAAGCCACTGATTGACTTGTTCTAGGTAAAGAAGTCTAATTTAAGTGCACAAGACTTCGATATCCTCGATGATGGTTCCCCCCTGAACTCGGTAGTGTTTTATTATAAGACTACCATGTGTTCATGTTTGTCTGTGACAGCATGTTCACACGTGTGTAGCAGAACCAACTCATGTTTTGGAGCTTGCTATCGTAGTTCATTTCCCGAGAATCTCGCAACGTCATCTCGTCGATTTGTGTTGCAAACTTTCATTTTTCTTCCTAAGCTCGATGAGTCTGGAATATCCTGATCCCAACCAGATCTGAATCTCAGGCAGATATGATGGTTGGAACATTTCCCAAGAACAATAATATTGATCCCTCGATAACCGGTAAAGTGGATGTCATGGCCAACACACCCAGTCGGAAGACCTATTATTGTAGTATCTTGATTGAGAAAGTTGGCCACCTCCCCATAAGGACTTCGTAGGATTTACTCCTTAGATGTTCCTTGTGGACTTTCTTTTGTGCTCCCGAAGTCCGACCTTTTACTTGATGTTCTGGGAACCAAACCATTTTAATTAATGGGTTGCACTAGAACATCAAGGAGAACATTAGAAGCGGAGTGCTAAATGTCTCTCGGTCGATCATCCAGATTTAGTCCCCTTGGCCCCGCTAAGGTGAAATCTGAGAAGGTGTTGTCTTCCTTTGCGTCTGCATCACCCATCATTATTCGTCATGGTAGTATGTTGTGTTGCCAGGATCCCTGACACGAATATTGGTTAAACCTTGATGAATATGGAAATGCTCAAGTTCTTGAGAGCACGCACAAGCACTAGGTGTTATCATCGTCATAACTAAGATTGCTCCTAGCTTCCTCGGTTATGCTATAAATTTTCAAACAGTGGATTCACTCTCTATTGTTGGGTTCTTCCCCAGTTATCAGAATCATTCCCAGCATTTGCATTTTGTTCCCAGCTTGCACCGCCAATGTGCCATTCTACCATGGGTCTCTTCCATTTCCGGTGGTAATCAAATTCATCCATTACGTTGTCTTCAACAAGGTAATCCACATGATCCAAGTCCGAGTATGCCATTCTACCGACCCCCTCCAAACGATCGCTCGAGAATTGCCTTAGGCTGGTTTAAAGAGTTTCAATGATATCTGAATCAAAGGTAATTCTTTTTGCCACTTAAGGGGATATATCTACGAGTCACCATCCCTAAGGTGCCTCGTTGTGGTATCGTGGCAACTCAACTCCTCGCTACGTTGACAATCGTTTACCACCTTCTTAAGTGTGGTAAACGATTCCACACTTAAGAAGGTGGTAAACGATTGTCAACGTAGCGAGGAGTTGAGTTGCCACGATACCATAACGGGGCACCTTAGGGAAGGTGACTTGTGGAAATATCCCCTTAAGTGGCAAAAGAATTACCTTTGATTCAGAGATCATTGAAACTCTTTAAACCAGCCTAAGGCAATTCTCGAGCGATCGTTTGGAGGGGGTCGGTAGAATGGCATACTCGGACTTGGATGATGTGGATTACCTTGTTGAAGACAACGTAATGGATGATTTTGCTTACCACCGGAAATGGAAGAGACCCATGGTAGAATGGCACAATGGCGGTGCAAGCTGGGAACAGAATGCAAATGCTGGGAATGATTCTGGTAACTGGGGAAGAACCCAACAATAGAGAGTGAATTCACTGTTTGAAAGGGTCATAGCATTATCGAGGAAACTGAGAGGAATCCAGTTAGTGCCGATGATAACACGTAGCGCTTGTGCGTGCTCTCAAGGACTTGTGCATTTCCATAATCATCAAGGTTTTACCAATATCCGTGTCAGGGATCCTGGCAACACAACATACTACCATGATGGCTAATGATGGATGATACAGATGCAAAGGAAGATAACACTCTCTTAGATTTCACCTTAGCAAGGCCAAGGAAGCAAAATCTGGATGATCGACCGAGAGACATTTAGCACTCCGCTTCTAATGTTCTCCTTGATGTGCTAGTGTATCCCATTCATAGATATGGTTTGATAACTAGAACATCAAGTAAAAGGTCAGACTTCGGGAGCTCAAGAATCCATAAGGAGTAACTTATTGGAGTAAAACCCTACGAAATCCTTATGGGGAGGTGGCCAACTTCTTCAATCAAGATACTACAATAATAGGTCTTCCGGCTGGGTGTGTTGGCCATGACATCCACTTAACCGGTTTCAGAGAGACCATTATTATAGTTCTTGGGAAATGTTCCAACAATCATATCTACCTGAGATTCAGATCTAGTTGGTGTTAGGATATTCCAGACTCATCGAGTCTAGGAAGAAAAAGAAAGTTTGCAACACAATTCGACGAGATGACGTTGCGAGAATCTCGGGAGATGAACTACGATAGCTAGCTCCAAAACATGAGCTGGTTCTGCTACACACATGTGAACATGTTGCCTCAGTCAAACATGATCACATGGTAGTCTTAAAATAAAACACTACCGAGTTCCGGTGGGGAACCATCATCGAGGATGTCGAAGTCTTGTGCATGACCTAGGATTAGCACATCAACTCCTTTTCCTTGAACAAATCAATCAGTGGCTTGGTGTGCTACGGAATACATATGGAGTGGAGGTAATTAATCTACCAAACCACAGTATACTTTGCACATGCATGACTGACTTGGGACGATTCCAGAGGAAGCAAAACTAACTTTCTCGAACCCATGGCGGCAACTTACATCAAATGCACGTGAATCAAAGAAAGTCACTTCTTTCATCCAGCATATACTTCATGAACGGGGCATGAAGAAAATGCCTATAAAAGTTTCCAACACTAGGTTGATGTTCAACATGAATCATGGGGGAGAGAAAATGCTGCTGATGGGCTCAACAACAACTCATCGGAATTTCCATATCACTGGACTTCCACCATCATGTGAACACGGTGATAGTATTGGTCAGACCAAAAGATGTAATGGTATATGCTCGAGGGATCAACCACGAGTAATACAACATTACGAGCATCGTTGGTACTGATTTGATTGACGATAGCCCACACTCAAATCAAAGGATTGATAAGACAATAGGTCCAGCAACTGATCACAGGGACCAATCGATGAAGATATCATCTTTCTTCAGCACACACTACACAAGAATATCCCTTTGGAACGAACTAAGTTAGGCAAGCTTTTATCTTCCAATTCTCCAAGTTGTTGTCTAGCTTAACCAACTAGCTCAGGGGTATCCAACACAGATTCTTGGAGAAATAGTGGTTTACAGGAATAAACCAACTTGATCACGAGATCAACATAGCGGTCAGGCGACAACCTGGTGATACTTCCGAGAAGAAATTCGGAATATCATGAACCACCGGTATGTTACTAAGCTCGAGAACAATCTTGCTTTTCAGGGCAAGATGATATGATCAAATGAGCGAGGACTTGACAAAATCCTAACTCATCAATCAAAGAGTGCACCAGGAAATAAGGACTAGGTAGCACAATCTATCTTAGAATGGTGATTCAAAAACCAACACGCTAAGAATGAAATTATTGTCCTTTAACTACCAAGCAACGAGGTTGCTAGGAGTATTGATTTCACACATCACAATTCTTCTGTCGGTATTCCGGTTGCATCAACACGAAGACCGAGGAATGACTAATGATGGTGAGAAGTATCACTACGTCAAAATTCATGAGAGTTGGTGCAGTTCTCATGACAATTCTGACATAAAGGGGGTAATACTCCAAGGTAGAACAGAACCAAAAGCTGGATTGGCATTTGATCTGCGGAATACAACTGTTAAGACCCAATCCTGGGTATGGATGGGGTACTGGAGTTTGTTTCTCCTAGTCATTCCGCGATAGAATGGCTTGACGGACCACAAGAATAATAGGCATCGATGAACGATTGCACACATACTCTTGACTATCAATTGATAGACGAGGGTCAGAAGACAACTAAAGAGGGACAACCCAAAGGAACATATGTTTTTTTGAGTTGTGGATGCATAGATTAGTATATCGAACCAGGTTCAACATAATTCTTCCGGATAACCCATGCAGAAAGATTGAGCTGGCAGAGTCACAATATAGCATGGAGAACTCATCAAGAGCACTCTGGTTGTGATTGTTCAGTTCAACGAGGAACTTCTGCCATAAGTAGTTCATGGTATTTGGAAGAAGAAGATACCACGGACTTCAAGGACTATCGCAAAGGTTACTAATAACCTAAGGGAGCTAGCAATTACTATCAACATGAAGTAAGTAGGTCGAATCTCGGGTTCAAAACCCAAGGAGTAGAATACCTACTACTAAGTGGCATCACGGGATGCTTTCGAGAGTAAAGGCCAGAATCATCACGCTGGGAACACAAAACATGGCTAGACTACTAGATGATCCCCTAAGGCACCTAGGGTCATAATAATAACTCCAACATAAATGTCAAGGCAATAGAATACCTCAACTCAACAATTAGTGTGATTGAGCTGGCATAAAGGAACATCGAAACCAGAGGGAAAGGATTTTGCAAATGCATCCGACTATTTAGAAACCTGGGATGACTCGGGCAGCATAACGACTGTAAATGCTCGAAAAGATTTGAGACATGCCACAAAATGGTGGCATAACCACTCGATCATCAGAATATCAGGGTTCTAAGATCAACAATTAACATACAGAAGTCGTAGGAACTGAACTCAAGCTTAAATCCAACAATCTTATAAGTCTACGAATTAGTAACACGTGATCCTGATAGAAAAAAGAGATAGCCTAGTTCTTAATCCCCGTAGGAAAGATAAGATGACTCAGATCAGAAGGCCACGAGGTAAAGGAGTAAAAAGAGCCTTACGTTCCATCCCACAATCAATTCCCTTACATAACTAAAGAATTTCTAGACTCAACTTCGACCAGTTTGGCTTGGTAATCCTACAGGCAGTCAAGCTCTGATACCAAACAAGAGTATCATGAGAATTGACTTGGGCATGTCCCGCCGTCGTCATCTCCGGCGACTCCGAGGCCTTCCGATCGCTCAGCTAGACGCGGTCGAGCGCGGGCTACCCCCTGGTGGCCTTCGCGCATCCATCCGTCGCCCGCAGCTCAATTCCGGCGAGTTGCCGCCGCAGTTTAGGTCGTCGTCGGCGAAACTCCGGCGGGAGCTAACGTGGCGTTGCCCTTAGCGGCTAATCCCCCCAATTAGCACACTAACAGACACTGACAGCGGGCCCCGTAGCGGGTCAAAGCCCGAGTCAACGCGGGTTTAGGGTATGTCTCACTGACCAATGGACCCCACGGGTCAGGTTTGACCCGGGGCGCCCAGTTGACTCTGCTGACGTCACAGTGACGTGGTGCTGACGCCATAAATCATTTTCTGGATTTAAAAAAAATTCAAAAATTCCAGAAAATTGTATAAACTTCTAAAATTCATAGAAAATCAACCGTAACTCCAAATGAAATAATTTATATATGAAAAATTATCAGAAAAATCCAATCTATCCATATGTACCATTTTCATGCATGTTAGAACAACTTATAGCTGCTGTTTAGGACAATTCAATTAAATGGCATTTAAATAATCACATGTGGAGTTTGAATTTGAACCTAGGGTTCAAACCAACTCCATTTAACTTGCTGCTAGTTGCATTAGCTCAAATCACATCATATTGCCATGTCACACATGCATCATATTGTTGCATTGCATTGATTGTGTTCTTCCTTGTTTGCCGGTAATTGTCCCCTCTCGATAGACGTGTACCGGCGATGTGATCGATGACACCGATGAAGAACTATATTATCTTCAGAAGTGCCAGGCAAGCAAAACCCCCTTGTTCATTCCGATAAAATCCCACTCTCTCGCTCCTGCTCTCTTTTTACTGCATTAGGACAACAACGATTCATCTGTTACTTGCTGCGGTAGTTGAACCCCTTTATCCTCTGCATGACCTGTCATTGCCACAGTAAATAGATGAAACCCACTAGCATGAGTAGGAGTTGTTTGAGCCCTGATGTGCCTACTCATTCATGCTTGTTTGTCATGCCTGCTACTGCTTAGAGTTGAGTCAGGTCTGAATCATCGGGGATGAATCAGAGGTGTGTGAACATGTCCTACTGTGTGTGAGCTAAGTGTGTGAACACGTTTTGGTAAAGGTAGCGGTGAGAGGCCATGTAGGAGTACATGGTGGGTTGTCTCATTGCAGCCGTCCTCAGGAACTGAGTTCTGTGTTTGTGATCCATGATCAGTTACTACCACA
Source organism: Triticum aestivum (assembly GCF_018294505.1). NCBI lineage: Eukaryota > Viridiplantae > Streptophyta > Magnoliopsida > Poales > Poaceae > Triticum > Triticum aestivum. The sequence continues at coordinate 140,686,430 of NC_057804.1, forward strand.
CATTGGTCTCCGGGCGCTCCAAGCTCTCTCGACTTATTAATCAACCTGATCTCTGTCCAGGAGTTGCAACTAGTTTCTGGTGTTTGTAGGTAGTGTTAGTAGTCTACCAAGTGGCACCCGGTACAGGTGGGCTTGGGACAGACTAGGCACAGTGGCACGGTGTACCAAGCGTAGATCCACCCGTCGAGGTGGGCTTGGGAACCCTGTTCACATCGTTTGGGGCCGTGAGCGACACCCCGGCCGGATCTCCTTGCGGATGGAACCAGAATAGGCGATAAACCTGGACTAGAGACTTGTTCGGTTAGTCAGGTCGTGGCCGAATCCCTCGCCCGGCTTCCGCTTGAAGGTTGCCGAGGTACATGACGTGTACATGGCGATAAGTGGCGAAAGCGTGTGTGAAGAAGTACACCCCTGCAGGGTTATCATTATCTATTCGAATAGCCGGATTCCTCGGATATGGAAACTTGGACCCCTTGTACAGTTCATAGACAAGTGAAAGTGGATACTCTAAAATACGCAAGATAAGCGTGATTGCTATGGATGGCGTTCTCGTAGGGAGATGGGAGCGGATCCATAGTGGTGTATTGATATGGTGAATATGTGGACTCGTGTGCGCCACCTCAAAAGAGTTACTTGCAGAAGTAGTTCAGGATAGCCACCGTGTCAAAGCTGGCTTGCTGCAGTTAAACCCCACCATCCCCTTGGTTGATAATGATGCATATGTAGTTAGTTATGATGTAAGTCTTGCTGGGTACATTTGTACTCACGTTGCTTAATTTATGTTTTTGCAGAGAGACTTCAGTCTCGCTAGTAGTTCCACGTGGACTTCGCTGTTTAGCTTGTTACCTCAGCTACGATCTTGTGCCCTCGGCAGGATCTGGTAGATAGTCAGGCTTCTCAGCCTCTTTCATTTATAGTTGTCTGTACTCAGACATGATAGCTTCCGTTTGTGTTTTGACTTGTATGCTCATAATGTTGGGTCATGAGACCTATGTTTGTAATATCTCGCTCCTCGGAGCCTATTGAATTAAATACTTGAGTTGTAGAGTCATGTTGTGATGCCATGTTGTATTGCACATATCGAGCATATTGTGTGTATGTTATTGAAATGCTTGGTATGTGTGGGATCTGACTATCTAGTTGTTTATCCTTAGTAGCCTCTCTTACCGGGAAATGTCTCCTGGTGTTTCCACTGAGCCATGGTAGCTTGCTACTGCTCCAGAACACCTAGGCTGGCCGGCATGTGTCCTTCTTCATTCCTGTGTCTGTCCCTTCGGGGAAATGTCACGCGATGAATACCAGAGTCCTATTAGCCCGCTACAGCCCGGTTCACCGGAGTCCTGCTAGCCCAGTGCTACAGCCTAGATTCACTCGCTGATGACCGACACGTTTGTTGCTGGGTCATGTATGCTTGTCCCTGTAAGTTAGTGCCACTTTGGGTTCACGACTAGCCATGTCAGCCCGGGTTCTTTGTCATATGGATGCTAGCGACACTATCATATACGTGAGCCAAAAGGCGCAAATGGTCCCGGGCCAGGTTAGGTGGCACCCGTGGGAATACCGTGCGTGAGGCCGCAAAGTGATATGATGTTTATAAATTATCAGAAAAATCAAATCTATCCATCTGTACCATTTTCATGCATGTTAGAACAACTTATAGCTGCTGTTTAGGACAATTCAATTAAATGGCATTTAAATAATCACATGTGGAGTTTGAATTTGAACCTAGGGTTCAAACCAACTCCATTTAACTTGCTGCTAGTTGCATTAGCTCAAATCACATCATATTGCCATGTCACACATGCATCATATTGTCGCATTGCATTGATTGTGTTCTTCCTTGTTTGCCGGTAATTGTCCCCTCTTGATAGACGTGTACCGGCGATGTGATCGATGACACCGATGAAGAGCTGTATTATCTTTAGAAGTGCCAGGCAAGCAAAACCCCCTTGTTCATTCCGATAAAATCCCACTCTCTCGCTCCTGCTCTCTTTTACTGCATTAGGACAACAACGATTCATCTGTTACTTGTTGCGGTAGCTGAACCCCTTTATCCTTTGCATGACCTGTCATTGCCACAGTAAATAGATGAAACCCACTAGTATGAGTAGGAGTTGTTTGAGCCCTGTTGTGCCTACTCATTCATGTTTGTTTGTCATGCCTGCTACTGCTTAGAGTTGAGTCAGGTCTGATTCATCGGGGATGAATCAGAGGTGTGTGAACATGTCCTACTGTGTGTGAACTAAGTGTGTGAACACGATTTGGTAAAGGTAGCGGTGAGAGGCCATGTAGAAGTACATGGTGGGTTGTCTCATTGCAGCCGTCCTCAGGAACTGAGTTCTGTGTTTGTGATCCATGATCAGTTACTACCACACATTGGGCTCCGGGCGCTCCAAGCTCTCTAGACTTATTAATCAACTTGATCTCTGTCCCGGAGTTGCAACTAGTTTCTGGTGTTTGTAGGTAGTGTTAGTAGTCTACCAAGTGGCACCCGGTACAGGTGGGCTTGGGACAGACTAGGCACAGTGGCACGGTGTACCAAGTGGCACCCGGATGGTGGGCTTGGGAACCCTGCTCACATCGTTTGGGGCCGTAAGCGACACCCCGGCCGGATCTCCTTGCGGATGGAACCCGAATAGGCGATAAACCTGGACTAGAGACTTGTTCAGTTAGTCAGGTCGTGGCCGACTCCCTCGCCCGGCTTCCGCTTGAAGGTTGCCGAGGTACATGACGTGTATAGGGCGATAAGTGGCGAAAGCGTGTGTGAAGAAGTACACCCCTGCAGGGTTATCATTATCTATTCGAATAGCCGGATTCCTCGGATATGGAAACTTGGACCCCTTGTACAGTTCATAGACAAGTGAAAGTGGATACTTTAAAATACACAAGAGAAGCGTGAGTGCTATGGATGGCGTTCTCGTAGGGAGACGGGAGCGGATCCATAGTGGTGTATTTGATATGGTGAATATGTGGACTCGTGTGCGCCACCTCAAAAGAGTTACTTGCAGTCGTAGTTCAGGATAGCCACCGAGTCAAAGCTGGCTTGCTGCAGTTAAACCCCACCATCCCCTTTGTTGATAATGATGCATATGTAGATAGATCTGATGTAAGTCTTGCTGGGTACATTTGTACTCACGTTGCTTAATTTATGTTTTTGCAGAGAGACTTCAGTCTCTCTAGTAGTTCCACGTGGACTTTGACGTTTAGCTTGTTACCTCGGCTACGATCTTGTGCCCTCGGCAGGATCTGGTAGATAGTCAGGCTTCTCAGCCTTTTTCATTTCTAGATGTCTGTACTCAGACATGTTAAGCTTCCGCATGTGCTTTGACTTGTATGCTCTGATTGTTGGGTCATGAGACCCATGTTTGTAATATCTCACTCCTCAGAGCCTATTGAATAAATACTTGAGTCGTAGAGTCATGTTGTGATGCCATGTTGTATTTGCACATATCGAGCATATTGTGTGTATGTTATTGAAATGCTTGGTATGTGTGGGATCTGACTATCTAGTTGTTTATCCTTAGTAGCCTCTCTTACCGGGAAATGTCTCCTAGTGTTTCCACTGAGCCATGGTAGCTTGCTACTGCTCCGGAACACTTAGGCTGGCCGGCATGTGTCCTTCTTCGTTCCTGTGTCTGTCCCTTCGGGGAAATGTCACGCGATGAATACCGGAGTCCTGTTAGCCCGCTACAGCCCGGTTCACCGGAGTCCTGCTAGTCCAGTGCTACAGCCTGGATTCACTCGCTGATGACCGACACGTTCGATGCTGGGTCATGGATGCCTGTCCCTGTAAGTTTGTGCCACTTTGGGTTTACAACTAGCCATGTCAGCCCGGGCTCCTTATCATATGGATGCTAGCGACACTGTCATATACATGTGCCAAAAGGCGCAAACGGTCCCGGGCAAAGGTAAGGCGACACCCGTGGGAATACCGTGCGTGAGGCCGCAAAGTGATATGAGGTGTTACATGCTAGATCGATGTGGCATTGAGTCGGGGTCCTGACAGCTTTGGTATCGCTGTCAGGACCCCGATCCTAAGTCACACCTATCTAGCATGTAACACATTATATCACTTTGCGGTCTCACGCACGGTATTCCCACGGGTGCCACCTTACCTGGTCCGGGACCGTTTGCGCCTTTTGGCTCACGTATATGATAGTGTCGCTAGCATCCATGTGACCAAGAACCCGGGCTGACATGGCTAGTCGTGAACCCAAAGTGGCACTAACTTACCGGGACAGGCATCCATGACCCAGCATCGAACGTGTCGGTCATCAGCGAGTGAATCCAGGCTGTAGCACTGGGCTAGCAGGACTCCGGTGAACCGGGCTGTAGCGGGCTAACAGGACTCCGGTATTCATCGCGTGACATTTCCCCGAAGGGACAGACACAGGAACGAAGAAGGACACATGCCGGCCAGCCTAAGTGTTCCGGAGCAGTAGCAAGCTACCATGGCTCAGTGGAAGCACTAGGAGACATTTCCCGGTAAGAGAGGCTACTAAGGATAAACAACTAGATAGCCAGATCCCACACATACCAAGCATTTCAATAACATACACACAATATGCTCGATATGTGCAAATACAACATGGCATCACAACATGACTCTACGACTCAAGTATTTATTCAATAGGCTCCGAGGAGCGAGATATTACAAACATAGGTCTCATGACCCAACATTCAGAGCATAAATGTCAAAACACAAACGGAAGCTATCATGTCTGAGTACAGACAACTATAAATGAAAGAGGCCGAGAAGCCTGACTATCTACCAGATCCTGCCGAGGGCACAAGATCGTAGCTGATGTAACAAGCTAAACGGCGAAGTACACGTGGAACTACTAGCGAGACTGAAGTCTCTCTGCAAAAACATAAATTAAGCAACGTGAGTACAAATGTACCCAGCAAGACTTACATCAGAACTAACTACATATGCATCATTATCAACCAAGGGGATGGTGGGGTTTAACTGCAGCAAGCCAGCTTTGACACGGTGGCTATCCTGAACTACGACTGCAAGTAACTCTTTTGAGGTGGCGCACACGAGTCCACATATTCACCATATCAATACACCACTATGGATCCGCTCCCGTCTCCCTACGAGAACGCCATCCATAGCACTCACGCTTATCTTGCGTATTTTAGAGTATCCACTTTCACTTGTCTATGAACTATGCAAGGGGTCCAAGTTTCCATATCCAAGGAATCCGGCTATTCGAATAGATAATGATAACCCTGCAGGGGTGTACTTCTTCACACACGCTTTCGCCACTTATCGCCCTGTACACGTCATGTACCTCGGCAACCTTCAAGCGGAAGCCGGGCGAGGGAGTCGGCCACGACCTGACTAACCGAACAAGTCTCTAGTCCAGGTTTATCACCTATTCGGGTTCCATCCGCAAGGAGATCCGGCCGGGGTGTCACTCACGGCCCCAAACGATGTGAGCAGGGTTCCCAAGCCCACCATCCGGGTGCCACTTGGTACACCGTGCCACTGTGCCTAGTCTGTCCCAAGCCCACCTGTACCGGGTGCCACTTGGTAGACTACTAACACTACCTACAAACACCAGAAACTAGTTCCAACTCCTGGACAGAGATCAGGTTGATTAATAAGTCGAGAGAGCTTGGAGCGCCCGGAGCCCAATGTGTGGTAGTAACTGATCATGGATCACAAACACAGAACTCAGTTCCTGAGGACGGCTGCAATGAGACAACCCACCATGTACTCCTACATGGCCTCTCACCGCTACCTTTACCAAATCGTGTTCACACACTTAGCTCTCAATGGTAGGACATGTTCACACACCTCTGATTCATCCCCGATGAATCCGACCTGACTCAACTCTAAGCAGTAGCAGGCATGACAAACAAACATGAATGAGTAGGCACAATAGGGCTCAAACAACTCCTACTCATGCTAGTCGGTTTCATCTATTTACTGTGGCAATGACAGGTCATGCAGAGGATAAAGGGGTTCAACTACCGCAGCAAGTAACAGATGAATCGTTGTTGTCCTAATGCAGTAAAAGAGAGCAGGAGCGAGAGAGTGGGATTTTATCGGAATGAACAAGGGGGTTTTGCTTGCCTGGCACTTCTGAAGATAATATAGTTCTTCATCGGTGTCATCGATCACATCGCCGGTACACGTCTATCGAGAGGGGACAATTACCGGCAAACAAGGAAGAACACAATCAATGCAATGCGACAATATGATGCATGTGTGACATGGCAATATGATGTGATTTGAGCTAATGCAACTAGCAGCAAGTTAAATGGAGTTGGTTTGAACCCTAGGTTCAAATTCAAACTCCACATGTGATTATTTAAATGCCATTTAATTGAATTGTCCTAAACAGCAGCTATAAGTTGTTCTAACATGCATGAAAATGGTACAGATGGATAGATTGGATTTTTCTGATAATTTTTCATATATAAATTATATGCCAGTTGGACAAATATGATTGGAGATGGAGATGGAAATGTAATTGTACGTAAACACGGATATGCATGTCAATGTCTATGTGTGTGTGCGCGACGACTCTCGCGACCTGGTAGTAGGGGCGTGTTTTTGATCGAGTTTTCTTTCTTTGTACGTTAGAAAATCAGTTTGTCTAATTCACATCTAGATGTTATTTAAGGATATCACATCTAAGCTCCCACAAGTATATAATGTAGCAACAAGAAAAAAACTAGGACAAAAAAATAGACCACAAACAGAGTGGACATCAATTTAGATGTGACATAACTATGTCACATCTAGATGTGTCCAAGACAGACCCTTAAAAAATTGTCCGCCAGCTTTCGTTTATTTTTTTCGGGAATGCGCGTGTTCTATTTAAAACCACTGCTATGGAGAGATTTTTCTACTCCATTATAGCCTCTTGTTTGATAGAGTTTCTCGCGTCTCGCTCTCTCACCCTCTCCATATCAAAACAAGATGAAAGTGTCCAGTCTATCTCTCTCCTCATCGGTGGTCACAGATCCGGCCGAATCCCGTCCGCTGCGGGAGGTGAGGAGGTGCAGCATTGACGTTTTCATCGTCGGTGACGGGGGGAGCCGATGCGCACCGTCCTCTCAGAGCCGGCGCTGGCGCGGACGAAGATCCTCCGCGCCCTTGTTCGATGCCGTCATGTGGGCAGATCCCGCCCGCCCGCCTAAATGACATCTCGCCCACCTGAGGTATAACTTCTTGTACTAGTCCAGCCCCCAGGTCGCTGCGTGCGGGTTTTCTTCTATGCGACTACTCCCCAGCTCCCCATGCATAGTAGCTACGGTTCGTCAGCTGGTCCAACATCACCTACTAGTACTATTATAGAGGAAATGCCACTCGAAAAGTTGTCCTGATTTGTGCCTCAGTGGAGGTATACATGTTGTTTCGACAAAAAGTACATGGTGGTTGTGCGGTCATTGTCCATATGGTGGTAGTACTATCACTGGTTAAATGAAGAAATGCTTTTTTTCTCGGGTATCTTGGTTTAGTTCCCATCAAGATATAATTATGATGCTTCTGTTTGTTGGTGTACTTTTCATTAACCCTTTTTTATATTTTTGGAAACAGCGATGCATGTCTTCCTCAATTTTTAGTGGAACTGCACAAAATTGGATGGCCATTGTTGTTCTGCCTCACTGTCCTCTGCCACGTGGTTCTTCCTTCCTCGAGCTTGATTACTGAGAAGAAACAGACCACAGTGAGGATTTGTCGAACTTCATAGGTGCCTCACCCAAACTTGATGCCAAATGGATGATGCATCACCACGATGACCTATCGATGCTCATGGTCGCGCCTCATGGTTGCGTCGGCTGGTGAAGCTGATCGATTTTCAATGAAAAACAAGTTATCTTCCATCAGTGCTCTTTGCTTGTTACGCACAAAGATGATATCCTTCGTCAGTTCACCTCGGTTGCGTTGGAGACGCATCGTCTTTCACGTTGGTGCAATTTTATCACACAATTGGCTATGAACCAAATGTTTCCTCGAAGAAGGATCGACGTTGGTACTAAGAGCATAAGTTTTGTATTGATTTCTAAGCCTTCTCACAACTTTGTCTCCAGCTCCCCTGTAATTTTATTTGTCCAGCTATTAACTTCGATTTAAAAAATGGTGTGGACTAAAAACCCGGATGGACGTAGTAGCCCTCCATTTTTATTTACTCCACATATTAGATTTGACTAAAGTCAAACTTTGTAATACTCTCAAACCTTTCCGATAATTGAAATTAAAATTCTTTATTTGTACACACTCTCAAACGTTTCTGATAATTTGGCGCATGTGTGGTTGTTCACTTAAGGGAGGGTAGTGTACCACACGTGAAGGACAGGAAGTGCGACCAGGACACGTGGGCGTGGATCGTTAGTTCATCGGAAGTAGTACTAGTTTTCTTCACTGTACATTAAATAAAGAGTTTCGTTTCGTACTTACACAATTTAAAACGATTGTTATGGAGAGAATAAGAAAACCACTCCACTATATATTAGTCGTATACACACGAGAGTACTATATGGACGTAGCTTCATTGACTTAGTGCACCTACCTTTGGGTTTATGACAGGTGGGCCCAAAATGTGGCTGGCTCACCTGTCATACAGCCAAAAGCAGATGGAGTGAAGGCACCGGAGCTCAATCCGTACTACATTAGTATATATATAAGCGGGAGCCTCAGCGCTTGTTCGCTAGGTTTGCACTCTCCACACGCTCGCCGCAATACATATATGCTACACGCTGGAGGCTCAGCGTTCATTTGCTAGGGTTTGCTATAGTCACAGTCTCTCACCCTCTCTTCACCAGATCTAAACAAGATTGCGTTGGCCTCTTGTCTCTCTCTCCCCCCTCACAGCTGGTGAAGGAGGCATCCGTATCCCGTCGCACCGGGAAGGGGAGGAGGTGCAGCATTAACTCTATCGCCTTCGGTGAGGGAGGCAATCCACTGCCGGCTGCGCTGTTCTCTTTCACCCAGCGCATGTGCGGGAGGGCCACCGACCCCTTCTTCCTTGCTGTCGTACATAGTGTGGGCAGATCCGGCCTCCCGCCGCACGCCTTGCCACATCCCGACGACCCTAAGGGATAAGTTTCTTTGAAACCGGCGTTGCTCTAGTTGCATGTGGATCTTTTTTGATCTGTAGTCGAATCTAGGTCTTGGTTCAAAGAGGAAAGAAAGGTGTGGTGGGGTGGAGCATGAATCTAGGACGTGGTTCAATAAGGAAAGGAGGGAGGAAAAGTAGTATAGAATGAATATCTAGCCGCTTTGTTGGTTGAAAAGGGAAAAAGGGGGTAACCCAGTACACACATCTGTAAGGAACCGATCTCTTTGTTGAAAAGGGAAAGAAACTAGGGGGGTCGGGTAGTTTGTGCAGGACTAGATTTGCTGCCCTCACATAGGAAAAAAGTTCAAAGAGAACAAATATGGGACCAACACAGATATGCTGCTTGGCTACATACTCTGCATCACCCATTTATACGTGTGGACGCACATGGTGCTAGCATGTCCCATACAGCTATTTTGCTGTTGTTAATCTAAGAATGCCGCCAGAAAATTGAAGCAATGCCACTGTTAAAAGTAAATTACATTTTTTTAACGAATGTTGTTTCAAGAGAGTGTCTCTGTTAATATGAATCAATGCAACCATTTTAGAAATGCTACTATCCTACTTTGTTTTCCATCCAAGATAAGTTAGATGCTTCTTTCTGTCACCGTTTGTTTCATCCCCATTTATTGGCAAGTAATTGTTTCCTTTTTTGCCTCTGTTAAAATAGGGGTATCGATTCAACTTGTTGCTATTGCGACATTTTGCTTCGCTACTCGAAACACTTATGTTTTAAGAGTGTTTTGTGTAGTTCAACTTGAATGTCACACCAGTGACTTTGCTTAATTTTGGTGGAACTGCACAAAAGGAGATCGAGATTTGTTTCGAGTGTTCCTGTCGAGTTGTTTCAAATCTTGGTCTCAACCACATGATATCTATTCAACTTGTTGCTATTGTGACATTTTGCTTCGCTACGCGAAACACTTTGCTTGATTTCAGTGCAACTGCACAAAATGAGATTGGATTTCTTATTCATGTTAGCAGATTCGTATTTTATCCTGGTGTTCTCATGAAAGGTCAGTACAGGCCTTCATCCACATGATTGTGCAGTGTGCTTTGAGATGTTGTGCTACTTGTATTGGTACTGTTTTAAATAAATGTTGAATTGAAGCTATTGTACTGTTGTCTTTTCCCATTAAGTAGTGAACAAAAATGGGACCAACCAAGACATGATGCTTGTTGCTTTGTTACAACAAACTTTGCATCACCCCCTTTATAAGTAGATGGAAGCACATATTGTTGTTGCGCCCACTCTCCCCCGGAACTGTTTATGCTTTTCGTTAATCTAATGTCGCTGTTAAAATTAAGCAATGCCACTCCCAGAATTAATTAACTACTGAATCTTAGTTCAAAACTGCAACACTTGTTAGGACTATCCTGCTTTGTAGTTCTTTCTACATGTTTAACCAAGGTATTGTTAAGATAATGTCTCTTTAAAAATGAATCAGTTGCATTGTTTTAGGAATGGTACTTTTCTGCTTTGTTGTTCTTTATACATGTTGAACCAAGGCATTGTTAAGATAATGTCTCAGTCAATATGAATGAATCACACTGATGGAGAATTGCTCCTCTCCTGCTTTGTTTCCCATTAAGACAAGTCATCAACCGTTATTTCTCAGTAATTATTTCCCTTATACCTATTGTCGCTTACAAGGATATCAAAATTAAAGCTCGGTTTTATTCCGACTTCAATTTTAGTTGAACTACACAAAAGGAGGCAATGTGTCCAAGGCAAACTATTGCGTTACTGGGTCCAGTTGGTTGTTCCACTTTGCAGAAAGAAGCAATCACTAGATGTGGTACATTACAGAAGGAATGACCGAGAAGCTTTACAGAGTACTATTACACACCGGTGAAATGACTAGTCTGCATAGACCATTGGCAATTTAACAACACGTGGAGTGCCCTGGGCAAAAAGTGCCCAAACAAGTACAAGAAGCTAAGACAGGACACGATCATAGGCATTACATATTTTGAATGGGAAAAGCTTGTCAAAGTTTAATCATTGATGTTAGCAAGAAGACATTAGTTTAATATATTGGAATTGGAAAACCTTGTCAAAATTTGCTCATTGATGTTAGCTAGAAGACGTTAGTTTAATATATTGGAATTGGAAAACCTTGTCAAAATTTGCTCATTGATGTTAGCCAGAAGACATGCATTTGATATTTTTGAGTGGGACGCCCTTGCTGTGAGCAGCGTCGAGTGTTTTTTCCTATTCCTGTGTTCAGTTTAGAAGTAAATAGTCACTCTGCTGAGATATTCCTGTGTTAAGAGTTTGTTCTGAATATTGTCTATGTAATGCCAGGCCTTGTGTTTGATTGCAAAGTTGAGCTTGGAATGTTGTGGCATGCGGCATCACGAGCTGTTCACCGTGCCTCCTGAGAATAATGCTTCATATTGTTTTGCATGTCGATCTAATGCCAGTGATTTGCTTGTTAAGAAGATCATCCTCTTCTGTTGTTTCCGTGCGTAAGAAGTTCATCGTCTGATGCTTCATTCATAGCCTATACGACATGTCGGGTAGGTTAGACATGAAACCATATGATCTTCCAACCAACTCATGATATTAGGCCGTGATTGGATCGTCGTTTTCCAACCAAAACCGCTTTTAAAACTGACACTTGTAAATTAAAGCAGATGGTCTCGGGCGAAGGCGCTTGGTTGGTCGATTTCGACTAGTAAAATATCGGAAGTACTTCACACACGATAAAAACGCTGAACAACACTCGGGCGATTGCTAATCCAGCCGTTAGCTGCTGTTTCAGCCTTGCCCATGGATGGCATGATACGCACGTCGTGCATGTATCGTCTGGTAATGTCGTCCATATAGCAATGCTCGTAAAATATACACTGGTCTCTCAAATTACACGCGTAACCCGCCGGTTTTAGTTACAGACCTCGGGCCTTCCGATGACGAGTAAACTACACTTGTATGTTAATACAGGTTTGAAATAAATCGGAGCTCCCAAGCGCGGCCTTACCGTTTCATGTCGTCTAAGTTTCTCGAAGGTGCTCATAGGTGTCCGATGATCCTGGCTTCCTGAATGAGCAGCGGGCGCTGTATCAGACCTCCGTAGGGCCCGCGAGGCCCTCTCCGTTGTCCTTCGAGTTGTTGCGCTCACCGTGGCGCCGAGCATTGTTAACATGGTCAACGAACATGAGGATTCAGGAGATGACTTTATTTTGACTGGATGACACTAGGGACCCACTAGGGCCATAGCCGTACGTACGCAAGCGCCTCCTTATTATGTACAACTATATTTTTTTTTGCTTTCTCCTGGTTTCCTGACATCACGGTCCCACACCATTGTCAACCTATGTAGTCAATATAAACGAGAGAATTGCACAAGGTGCGGCCGACAGCTGGGACCAAGTAGCTCGAGCAGTATTTGTGTTTTCGAGGGATGAGCACTGCAGAGTTTTTCTTGGCGATGATTTCGTTGTTGTTCAGAGGAGAGCAGGGTATTAACTGGGCGGGCTGTGGCCCGTCTAGCCCAGGCCAGATATCCAGCCCAGATACTGCTTTTTTCAAGATGAAAATGGCTAGCCCAGCTATACGTCTTTTTGAGGAATACCCAGGCAAGGTCAACTTGTTATTCTCCACCCCGCTGGGCTGCAAATCTTTCCTAGGAGGAATGCATTAGGCTTAACAGGAAAATGGGCTTTAAAAATAATAAATGGGATGTAATTATAAAAACTGGGCAGTAACTATAAAAAATGCACCAAACACGAAATTAGCTTATAAAATATTATTTATGGATTTTGAAAATCTTAAATTTTCATTGTTGCGCGCGCAATGTTTCGTTGGATTTTTACGTAATACAAATTTATATTTAATCTGACTAGAAATTTCAGATTAAAAATATTTCAGATCCCATCAAAATGTGGGAAATTTTATTGAATTCTGTCTTCAACGGTTGGTTCAAATTATTAATCGTTGTCCTAGCTAGAAAATGGGTTGTACTTTTAACAAAATGTAAATGGGCTCTTGTAAATTCCATTAGAACTCAAAAATGGGCTGTAAATTCTTACAAAACGCAAATGCGCTATAAGTTCTCTGCCACACACTTGTGGGCCTACTAAGTTACACGTCCCCTAAAAAAATAAGTTGACGTGTATGCCAGGCTTTGTCAACTTATTATAGTCAACACACGGTTCTAGCAGCAGTGGCTGTTGGATGTCTATCCAACAGATGTCGTGCTTCTTCTTCAATCTCGGATATTCTTAGCTTCGGCCGCCCAAAAAATGATTCCTCCCCCTGACATCTGGGGCGCACCGTTTCGAAGGCTGACCTGTGGGCCTACTAAGTTGGAGCGTACCAAGGGCTTTGTCAACTTAGTCAATATAAACGATTCTAGCTTTAGTGACCGTACGATGTCCATCCAACGGCCTAAGTGCTTCTTCAACCTCTGGTCTTCTTGGTCCAGCTGCCCAAAGCAGCGCCGATCGTGTCGCCTGCTCCTGCCACCCGTGGCCAGTTATGCTGCCGCGGAAGCCTCACCGCCCCCATACTACTCCCACCGCTGGCCAGGCCATGCCTCCACTCACCCACACCCCCTATTATTCTGCGGCGACGGCAGCCTCACACCGCAGCCGAACCAGTGAACCCTCATACTCCTCTCCGCGCGGGCTTCCGCTGCTGCGTCTTCCCCGGCTCCGCGTCATCCCCTTCCTAGGCGTCGCCATCGTCCACCACCCTGGTGCTCTCGGCGCGGCATGGTCAACGTGGTCAATGACCGACTTCCATCGGAAGAGTACTGTACGTGGAGAGGCTGACAGCTGGGTCCACGGTGGCCTCAAGGAAGTGCCTCCTTATTACACGCAAAATAATTATTCCTCCACCTGACAGCAGGGACCCACCGGACGGGCCACCTTATTTCACGAAAAAAATGTTTCCCCCCTGACTGCTGGTACCCACCGGACGGGCCACCGTATTTTGCGAAAAAAACGTTCCCCCCGCTGTCAGCTCGGACCCACCGGAAGTGCCTCTTTATTACGCACAAAAAAATGAATACTCCCCCTACTAGCTGGGACTCACCTTGGTGGGAAGCTGACTTGTGGGCCTACTAAGTTGACAGGGACGGAGGGCTTTGTCAACTTAGTCAATATGAACAATTCTAGCTCCAGTGACCGTACGATGTCCATCCAATGGCCGTAGTGCTTCTTCAACCTCTGATCTTCTTGCTCCAGCCGCCCAAAGCAGCGCCGGTCGTGCCGCCCGCTCCTGCCTCCCGTGGCCGGCTGTGCTGCCGTGGAGGCCTCACCGCCTCCATACTACTCCCACCGCTGGCCAGGCCATCCCTCCACTCCACTCACCCACACCCCCTGTTATTCTGCGGCGACGGCAGCGCAGCCGAACCAGTGAACCCTCGTACTCCTCTCCGCGTGGGCATCCACTGTCTCGTCTTCCACGGCTCCGCGTCGTCCCCTTCCTAGGCCTCACCGTCGTCCACCACCATGGTGCTCTCGGCGCGGCGTGGTCAATGTGGTCAACGACCAAATTCCATCGGAAGAATACTGTACGTGAAGAGGCTGACAGCTGGGTCCACGGCAGCTGCAAGGAAGTGCCTCCTTATTACGTGGAAAATAATTATTCCTCCACCTGACAACAGGGACCCACCGGACGGGCCACCAGTATTTCGCGAAAAAACGTTTGCCCCTGACTGCTGGGACCCACCCGACGGGCCACTGTATTTCGCGAAAAAAAACGTTCCCCCTGCTGTCAGCTCGGACCCACCGGAAGTGCCTCCTTATTACGCACAAAAAATGAATACCCTCCCTGCTAGCTGGGACCCACCTTGTTGGGAGGCTGACTTGTGGGCCTACTAAGTTGAGGGGGACGGAGGGCTTTGTCAACTTAGTCAATATAAACGATTCTAGCTCCAGCGACCGTACGATGTCCATCCAACGGCCGTAGTGCTTCTTCAACCTCTGGTCTTCTTGCTCCAGCCGCCCAAAGCAGCGCTGGTCGTGCCGCATGCTCCTGCCTCCCGTGGCCGGATGTGCTACTGCGGAGGCCTCACCGCCCCCTACTATTCCCACCGCTGGCCAGGCCCTGCGGCGACGGCAGCCTCACACCGCAGCCGAACCAGTGAACCCTCATACTCCTCTCGGCGCGAGCTTCCACTGCCGCGTCTTCCCCGGCTCCCCGTCGTCCCATTCCTAGGCCTCGCCATCGTCCATCGCCCTGGTGCTCTCGGTGCGGCCTGGTCAACGTGGTCAAGGAACGATTTCCATCGGACGTGGACTGTATGTGGAGAGGCTGATAGCTGGGTCCACGGCCGCAGCAAGGAAGTGCCTCCTTATTAAGTGGAAAATAATTATTCCTCCACCTGACAGCGGGGACCCACCGGACGGGCCACCATATTTTGCGAAAAAAACGTTTCCCCCTGACTGCTGGGACCCACCAGCTACACCTTCGCACGCAAGGAAGTGCGTCCGGGCAAAAAAAATGATTCGCCCCTCTGACTGCTGGGACCCACCAGCTACATTTTCGCACGCAAGGAAGTGCGTGATAGTCGGGACCCACCTGGTCGAAGCGTACGTAGCGTTGTCATTCTGGTCGCGAACATGTACGTACATACTGGTCGTTGTAGAGCCGCGCATGTGCCGTAGTAGAGGCGCGCACGTAGCATGTACACGTACGTACAGCGGCCAGGGTGCAAGAAAGAAAATACGGCCGCGTATGTGTACATACGGGCGGGGTCTCGAACACCTATTCGCGCATATGTACATGGCTCGGTCAGAACGGAGAAACAGCATCGTCGTCGTGTTCATGGGGAGCCAACCGACTGGGTCGGAACGGAATGCGTGGTCGTGTTCATCGGGAGGGCTTGGACGGAACAGGCGATGGAAACGAGGCCTGGCGTACCGCAGAACGGAGGAAACGGACCTCCTACGTTCGGAACAGGGTCCTGTTGATCGGGAGGGGAGTGGCGTACCGCAAAACGGATGAAACGGAGCTCCTACGGTCGAAACGGGGGTCCTATTGATCGGGAGGGGTGTGGCGTACCACAAAACGGACGAAACAGACCTCCTACGGTCGAAACGGGGGTCCTGTTGATCGGGAGGGGTGTGGCGTACCGCAAAACGTACAAAACAGACTTGTGTTGGAGCGCTACGGTCGAAGCGGGGGTCCTGTTCATCGGGAGGGGTGTGGCATACCGCAAAACAGGACTCCACGGGATACTGTTCATCTCCACCGTCGACCTCCTCCAACCTCCACGGGCTACAGTCGACCTCCTCCAGCCACCACGGGCTCCTGTTCATCCAGCCTCCACCGTGCGCTACTCCACCGGCTACTGTTCAACCACCCCTCCACCGTCTATTGTTCATCCATCCCTCCACCATCTACTGTTCATCCAGCCCTCCACACCACGGGGTCCTATTCAACCACCCCTCCACGGCCACCCCTCCACCGTCTACTGTTCATCCAGCCCTCCACACCATGGGTTCCTTTTCATCCAGAGGCAACGCCACCGCTCACTGTTCATCCAACACCCCCCCTGCAACGCTCACTGTTCATCCAATCGATCGGCTTCACTTAGCAGCAGTAGCGAAGGAATTGCTCCATCGGGTTCAGTTAACAGCCATCGACCGATCGCTCGGGTTCAGTAATGCGTAGCCTGCAGTGCAATCGCTCGGGTTCAGTTAGAGCCCAACGCCTCGCTCGGGTTCATTTAGAGCCAACGCCTCGCACACACGTGCGTACCTGTATGAGAGAAACATGCATCGCTCTCCCACCGTAACCGGCAACTCCTCGAAATTTTCCTTCCCCTCGCTTCTATCACGGTTTTTTCCGTCATGGACGGCCCAAAGAATGTCATGCAGCTGCGTCTCCGGCCCGCCCAGGACGAAAAGCCCATTTTCTGTCATGATTTTTTGTCATAGAAGTAGGAGCCCACCACATCTATGATGATACCGGGTTTTGTCACAATTATCATCATAGAAGTGTCATATGTATGACAGGAAAAAAATTCGTTTGGCCCAAAATGTCACGGATGTGTCTTTTTTTTGTAGTCTTATATTTCCTTATATCATGAAAAATGTTTATTATTCATGCTAGAATTGTATTAACCAGAAACTTAGTACATGTGTGAATACATAGACAATACAAAGTGTCCCTAGTATGCCTCTACTTAACTAGCTCGTGAATCAAAGATGGTTATGTTTCCTAACCATAGACATGTGTTGTCATTTGATGAACGTGATCACATCATTAGGAGAATGATGTGATGGACAAGACCAATCCATTAGCTTAGCATTATGATCGTTACAGTTTTGTTGCTACTGCTCTCTTCATGACTTATACATGTTCCTCTGGCTTTGAGATTATGCAACTCCCGAATACCGGAGGAACACCTTGTGTTCTAGCACATGTCACAACGTAACTGGGTGATCATAAAGATTCTCTACAGGTGTCTCCGAAGGTGTTTATTGGGTTGGCATATATCAAGAATAGGATTTGTCACTCTGTGTATCAGAGAGGTATCTCTGGGCCCTCTCGGTAATGTTCATCACTATAAGCCTTGCAAGCAATGTGACTAATAATTTAGTTGCAGTATGAAGCATTACGGAACGAGTAAAGAGACTTGCCGGTAACGCGATTGAACTAGGTATGATGATACCGACGATCGAATCTCGAGCAAGTAACATACTGATGACAAAGGAAACAACGTATGTTGTTGTGCGGTTTGACCGATAAAGATCTTCGTAGAATATGTAGGAGCCAATATGAGCATCCAGGTTACGCTATTGGTTATTGATCGGAGATATGTCTCGATCATGTCTACATAGTTCTCGAACCCGTAGGATCCGCATGCTTAACGTTCGATAACGATTTGTATTAAGAGTTATGTGTTTTGATGATTGAAGTTTGTTCGGAGTCCCAGATGAGATCACGAACGTGACGAGGAGTCTCGAAATGGTCGATACATAAAGATTGATATATTGGACGATGTTATTCAGACACCGGAAGAGTTCTGAGAGGTACCGGGTAAAAACGGAGTGTGCAGAGGGGTTACCGAAACCCCCCGGGGAAGCAATGGGCCAACATGGGCCATAGGGGAGAGAGAGGACAGCCCATAAGGTGGAGTCCGAATAGGACTAGGGAGGGGGCACGGCCCCATTTCCCTCTCCCTCTCCCTCTCCCTTCCTTCTTCCCCCTTCCACCAAGGGGAATCCTACTAGGACTTGGAGTCCTAGTAGGACTCCTCCCTCTTGGCGCGCCCTATAGGGCCGACCGGCTCCCCCTCTCCTCCTTTATATACGGGGGCAGGGGGGCACCCCAAAGCACAACAGACAATCTCTTAGCCATGTGCAGTGCCCCCCTCCATAGTTTAATACCTCAATCATATTGTCGTAGTGCTTAGGCAAAGCCCTGCGCCGGTAACTTCATCATCACCGTCACCACGCCATCGTGCTGACGGAACTCTCCCATGACCCTCTACTGGATCAAGAGTTCGAGGGACATCATTGGGCTGAACGTGTGCTGAACGCGGAGGTGTCGTACGTTCGGTACTTGGATCGTGAGACGTTCGACTACATCAACCGCGTTAACTAAAGCTTCTGCTTTTGGTCTACGAGGGTACATGGACACACTGTCCCCCTCTCATTGCTATGCATCTCCTAGATAGATCTTGTGTGATCGTAGGAAATTTTTTGAAATTGCATGCTACGTTCCCCAACAGTTTATGTGTGTCTACATTTCTAGTCCGACGAATCCAAGTCACTTTAAACTCCTTCGGCGAATTGAGAATCTCCTTGATATCCTACACCCAAGGCACAACAACGGACAAGTTCTTTCCGGGTTGATTGACCATCAGCACCAGTGCCTTGCTGTCCAGCTCTAGATGTGCTAGTTGAATCTGAAGATCGATCGCCACCTGGAGTGCCCTTCTGCAGGCCAAAACTTCCACAAACTCAGGATCAACAATACTTGGAAAGAAATGGCTTACTCTGGCCAAGAAAGCAGCATTGTGATCCCTAAACACTGCACCCCCACCACCATTATCTCCATGCTTCGAGACCGCTCCATCGGAGTTGATATTCACCCATCCATCTCTATTTTTGGATGGTTTTTTGGCTCCAGTTGTGGCACCCTCATCTCATGTGCAAGTTTGCAATCTGTCAACTTCACCTTCACTGTAGCTAATATTTCATGTGGTTGCGATATCTTTCTTTCCTCCCTTTCATCATTTCTAGCAAGCCAGAGTCCATATGCCACATGTAGCATGATCTCCTTCTCGTCCTCGGAGGCCCTGGCGAACCATTCCAGCAACCATGTAGTTAGAGCGCCCTAAGAGCTCAAGTGACTTGGTGAGATCGCCACCATTACTCCCAGCTCTGTGTGCAACAACTGTCAGAACAGGACTGAATGTTGGCATCCCGGAATTGGTGAACCATGGTTTCCTCTCTGCTACATGCAACACAAAAAACACCCAACTTTATTCGGTGATGATGGAGCTCCGCTCCCATGGCTAGACCATTTCGTATCATTCGCCACATATGAATCTTGAATTTAGCTGGTGCATGCTACCTCTTGAGCACTGCGTTGGATTTCCCCGAATAGGAGAGGATGATGCAGCAAAGTAGCGTAAGTATTTCCCTCAGTTTTTGAGAACCAAGGTATCAATCCAGTAGGAGACCATGCACAAGTCCCTCGTACCTACACAAAACGATAGCAACTCGCAACCAACGCGATTAGGGGTTGTCAATCCCTTCACGGTCACTTACGATAGTGAGATCTGATAGAGATGATAAATAATATTTTTGTTATTTTTGATAGATAGATGCAAAGTAAAAAGTAAAAGGCAAAGTAAAAACAAAGCAAGTAAATAACGTAAAAGAGATTGATATGATGAGAATAGACCCAGGGGCCATAGGTTTCACTAGTGGCTTCTCTCAAGAGCATAGATTTTCTACGGTGGGTGAACAAATTAATGTTGAGAAATTGACAGAATTGAGCATAGCTATGAGTATATCTAGGCAATGATCATCTATATAGGCATCACGTCCAAAACAAGTAGATCGAAACAATTCTGCATCTACTACTATCACTCCACTCATCGACCGCTATCCAGCATGCATCTAGAGTATTAAGTTAAAAATAGAGTAACGCCTTAAGCAAGATGACATGATGTAGAGGGATAAATTCATGCAATATGATAAAAACCCCATCTTGTTATCCTCGATGGCAACAATACAATACGTGCCTTGCAACCCTTTCTGTCATTGGGTAAGCACACCGCAAGATTGAACCCAAAGCTAAGCACTTCTCCCATTGCAAGAACTACCAATCTAGTTGGCCAAACCAAAAAGGACAATTCGAAGAGACTTGCAAAGATAACGCAATCATACATAAAAGAATTCAGAGAAGAATCAAATATTTTCCATAGATAATACTAGATCATAAACCCACAATTCATCGATCTCAACAAACACACCGCAAAAAGAAGATTACATCGAATAGATCTCCACGAGAGAGGGGGAGAACATTGTATTGATATCCAAAAAGAGAGAAGAAGCCATCTAGCTACTAGCTATGGATCCGAAGGTCTGAAGTAAACTACTCACACTTCATTGGAGGGGCTATGGTGATGATGTAGAAGCCCTCCATGGTGGATGCCCCCTCCGGCGGAGCTTCGGAATAGGCCCCAAGATGGGATCTCGTGAATACAGAAGGTTGCGGCGGTGGAATTAGGTTTTTGGCTCCTGTTCTGTTCGTTCGGGGATACATAGGTATATATAGGAGGAAGGAGTATGTCGGTGGAGCGTCAGGGGGCCCATGAGGTAGGGGGCACCTAGGGGGGCACGCCCTCCACCCTCGTGACCGCCTCTGGCACTGCTTGGAGTAGGGTCCAAGTCTCCTGGATCACGTTCGGTTGGAAAATCACGTTCCCGAAGGTTTCATTCCGTTTGGACTCCATTTGATATTCCGTTTCTTCGAAACACTAAAAGAGGCAAAAAACAGCAATTCTGGGCTGGGCCTCCGGTTAGCAGGTTAGTCCCAAAAGTAATATAAAAGTGGAAAATAAAGCCCAATATAGTCCAAAACAGTAGATAAAGTAGCATGGAGCAACCAAAAATTATAGATACGTTGGAGACGTATCAGGCATCCCCAAGCTTAATTCCTGCTCATCCTCCAGTAGGTAAATGATAAAAAAGAATTTTTGATGCGGAGTGATACTTTGGCATAATTTCAATATAAATCTTCTTACTTGTGATATGAATATTCAGATCCGAAAGATTCAAGACAAAAGTTCATATTGACACAAAAATAATAATACTTCAAGCATACTAATCAAAGCAATCATGTCTTCTCAAAATAACATGGCAAAAGAAAGTTCATCCCTACAAAATCATATAGTTAGGCTATGCTTCATTTTCATCACACAAAGATGTTCCCAACTTCTATACCCCCGATGACAAGCCAAGCAATTGTTTCATACTCAAATAATCTCAAACTTTTTCAACCTTCACGCAATACATGAGCGCGAGCCATGGATATAGCACTATGGGTGGAATAGAATATGATGATGGGGATTGTGTGGAGAAGACAAAAAAGGAGAAAGTCTCGCATTGATGAGGCTAATCAACGGGCTATGGACATGCCCATCAATTGATGTCAACTTGAGGAGTAGGGATTGCCATGCAACGGATGCTCTAGAGCTATGAATGCTCAACAAAAGAAAACTAGTGTGTGTGCATCCAACTCGCTTTCTCACGAAGACCTAGGGCATTTTGAGGAAGCCCATCATTGGAATATACAAGCCAAGTTCTATAATGAAAAATTCCCACTAGTATATGAAAGTGACAAAATGAGAGACTCTCTATTATGAAGATCTTGGTGCTACTTTGAAGCACAATATATGAGACTCACTACATGAAGGATGAGGTGCTACTTTGAAGCACAAGTGTGGTAAAAGGATAGTAGCATTGTCCCTTCTCTCTTTTTCTCTCTTTTTTTGGGCCTTTCTCTCTTTTTCTTGGCCTTGCTTTTTTTTATTTTCTCCTTTTTTTCGTCCGGAGTCTCATCCCGACTTATGGGGGAATCATAGTCTCCATCATCCTTTCCTCACTTGGGACAATGCTCTAATAATGGTGATCATCACACTTTTATTTTTCTTACAACTCAACAATTACAACTCGAAACTTAGAACAAATAATGAGACTCACTACATGAAGAACAAGGTGCTACTTTGAAGCACAAGTGTGGAAAAAGAGATAGTAGCATTGCCCTTTTTATATTATTTTTTGGGCCTTTCTTTTTTTTGGCCTTTCCCCTTTTATTTTTTGGGCCTTTCTTTTTTTGGCCTTTTTTTGGGCAATGCTCTAATGATGATCATCACACTTTCATTACAACATATGAATTACAACTCGATACTAGAACAAGATATGACTCTATATGAATGCCTCCGGCGGTGTACCGGGATGGTGCAATGAATCAAGAGTGACATGTATGGAAAATAATGCATGGTGGCTTTACCACAAATACGATGTCAACTACATGATCATGCAATGGCAATATGACAAAAGTAATGTATGTCATAATAATGATGATGGAAGTTGCATGGCAATATATCTCGGAATGGCTATGGAAATGCCATGATAGGTAGGTATGGTGGCTGTTTTGAGGAAGATATAAGGAGGTTTATGTGTGATAGAGCGTATCGTATCACAGGGTTTGGATGCACCAGCGAAGTTTGCACCAACTCTCAAGGTGAGAAAGGGCAATGCATGGTACCGAAGAGGCTAGCAAAGGTGGAAAGGTGAGAGTGCGTATAATCCATGGACTCAACATTAGTAAAAAGAACTCATATACTTATTGCAAAAATTTAGAAGCCATCAAAAATTCAAGTACTACGTGCATGCTCCTAGGGGGATAGATTGGTAGGAAAAGACCATCGCTCGTCCCCGACCGCCACTCATAAGGATGCACAAGCCAGGTACACTTCATGTTTCAAATTTGTTACACAACTTTAACCATACGTGCATGTTACGGGACTTGCAAACTTCAACACAAGTATTTATCAAATTCACAATTATCAACTAGCACGACTTTGATATTATCACCTCCATGTCTCAAAACAATTATCAAGCATCAAACTTATCTTAGTATTCAATTCACTCAAAAGAAAGTTTCACATATCTTGAACACTAAGTATATTAACATTAAGCAAATTACCATGCTATTAATGACTCTCAAAATAATCTAAGTGAAGCATGAGAGATCAATAGTTTCTTTAAAACAAATCCACCACCGTGCTCTAAAAGATCTAAGTGAAGCACTAGAGCAAAAATTATCATGCTCAAAAGGTATAAGTGAAGCACTATGAGCAAAACTATCAAGCTCAAAAGATATAAGTGAAGCACATAGAGTATTCTAACAAATTCCAATCATATACGGCTCTCTCAAAAAGTGTGTACGGCAAGGATGATTGTGGTAAACTAACAAGTAAAGACATAAATAATACAAGACGCTCCAAGCAAAACACATATCTTGTGGTGAATAAAAATATAGCTCCAAGTAAATTACCGATGGAAGTGGACGAAAGAGGGGATGCCCTCCGGGGCATCCCCAAGCTTTGACTTTTTGTGTCCTTGGATTATCTTGGGGGTGACATGGGCATCCCCAAGCTTAGGCTCTTGCCACTCCTTGTTCCATAATCCATCAAAAGAATTCACCCAAAGCTTGAAAACTTCACAACACAAAACTCAACAGGAATCTCGTGAGCTCCGTTAGAGAAAGAAAATAAAGAACTACTTAAGGTACTGTAATGAACTCATTATTTATTTATATTGGTGTTAAACCTACTGTATTCCAACTTCTCTATGGTTTATAAACTATTTTACTAGCCATAGATTCATCAAAATAAGCAAACAACACATGAAAAACAGAATCTGTCAAAAACAGAACAGTCTGTAGCAATCTGTAACTAACGCAAACTTCTGGAACTCTAAAAATTCTAACAAAATAGGAAGTCCTGGAAAATTTGTGTATTGAACAGCAGCAAAAATAATCAATGCAAACGCCCATTCCTGTGATTTAACAAAATTATATTCGTGCGCGCAAAGTTTCTGTTTTTCAGCAGAATCAAATCAACTATCATCGTAGGTTATCCTATAGGTTCTACTTGGCACAAACACTAATTAAAACATAAAACCACATCCAAACAGAAGGTAGATGGATTATTTATTCCTAAACAGAAGCAAAAACAAAAAACACAAAATAAAATTGGGTTGCCTCTCAACAAGCGCTATCCTTTAACGCCCCTAGCTAGGCATAAAAGCAAGGATAGATCTAGGTATTGCCATCTTTGGTAGGCAATCCATAAGTGGCTCTCATGATAGATTCATTTGGTAATTTTATTTTGTTTCTAGGGAAGTGTTCCATGCCCTTCTTTAAGGGAAATCGAATATTCCCTTCCTTCATATCAATAATTGCACCAATCGTTCTAAGGAAAGGTCTACCAAGAATAATAGGACATGAAGGATTGCAATCTATATCAAGAACGATAAAATCTACGGGCACATAATTCCTATTTGCAACAATAAGCACATCATTAATTCTTCCCATAGGTTTTTTAATAGTGGAATCCGCAAGATGCAAGTTTAGAGAGCAATCATCAAAATCACGGAAATCTAGCAAATCGCATAAAGTTTTGGGAATAGTAGAGACACTAGCACCCAAATCACACAAGGCATGAAACTCAAAATCTTTAATTTTAATTTTAATAGTAGGTTCCCACTCGTCATAGAGTTTTCTAGGGACAGAAACTTTCAACTCAAGTTTTTCTTCATAAGATTGCATCAAGGCATCAACAATGTGTTCGGTAAAGGCCTTATTTTGACTATAAGCATGAGGAGAATCTAGCACGGATTGCAACAAGGAGATACAACCAATCAAAGAGCAATTTTCACAATTAAATTCCTTGAGATCCAAAATAGTGGGTTTAGCAACATCACGGTTTTTATTTATTTCAATCCCACTATCATCAAATTCATCATCAAGATCTAGAAACTCCGAATTCTTAGAACGCCTTCTAGGTAAAGGAAGATCATAATCAGATTCATCAAGATTCATATTGCAAAACAAAGATTTAATGGGGGACACATCAATAACTTTTAGATCTTCATCTTGATTTTCATAGGAATTGGAAGAACACACTTTAATAAAGGCATCTTTGGAAGCACGCATCCTAGCGGTTCTCTCTTTGCACTCATCAATGGAAATTCTCATGGCTTTGAGAGACTCATTGATATCATGCTTAGGAGGAATAGATCTAAGCTTTAAGGAATCAATTTCAAGAGAAATTCTATCAACGTTCCTAGCCAAATCATCAACTTTAAGCAATTTCTCTTCAAGCAAGGCATTAAAATTCTTTTGTGAATTCATAAACTCTTTAATACTACTCTCAAATTCAGAGGGCATCTTATTAAAATTTCCATAAGAGTTGTTGTAGGAATTTCCATAATTATTAGAAGGATTACTAGGATAAGGCCTAGGATTAAAATTCCCTCTATAAGCATTATTTCCAAAACTATTCCTACCAACAAAATTCACATCCATAGATTCATTATTATTCTCAAGCAAAGTAGACAAAGGCATATCATTGGGATCAAGAGGAGTATTTTTAGGAGCAAACATCTTCATAGGTTCGTCCATCTTTTCACTCAAAACATTGATTTCTTCTATAGCATGCACTTTTTTACTAGAAGATCTTTCGGTGTGCCATTGAGAATAATTAGCCATAATATTATCAAGCAATTTGGTAGCATCCCCTAACGTAATTTCCATAAACGTGCCTCCCGCGGCCGCATCTAAAAGATTTCTAGAAGCAAAATTCAATCTGGCATAAAAATTTTGTATGATCATCCATAAATTCAAAGCATGAGTAGGGCAATTGCGAAGCATTAATTTCATTCTTTCCCAAGATTGGGCAACATGCTCATGATCAAGTTGTTTAAAATTCATGATATCGTTCCTAAGAGTGATAATCTTAGCGGGAGGAAATACTTAGAGATAAAAGCATCCTTGCACTTGTTCCAAGAATCAATACTATTTTTAGGCAAAGATGAAAACCAAACTTTAGCACGATCTCTAAGTGAAAACGGAAACAACTTCAATTTGAAATACTGTTATCCGTATCTTTCTTCTTTTGCATATCACACAAATCAACAAAATTGTTTAGATGAGTAGCGGCATCTTCACTAGGAAGGCCGGCGAATTGATCTTTCATAACAAGATTCAACAAAGCAGTATTGATTTCACAAGACTCATCATTATTAAGAGGAGCAATCGGAGTACTAAGGAAATCATTATTATTGGTATTCGAGAAATCACACAATTTGGTATTATCTTGCGCCATGGCAACAAGTAATCCAACACACAAGCAAACAGAAAGGCAATGAGAAAAAGGCAAACAGGAAAGAGAGGAGGAGATTGGGAAAGAGAGGGCAAATAAAACGGCAAGGGGAAGTGGGGGAGAGGAAAACGAGAGGCAAATGGCAAATAATGTAATGCGAGAGATAGGGATTGCGATGGGTACTTGGTATGGTTGACTTGCTTGCGTGAGCCTCCCCGGCAACGGCGCCAGAAATTCTTCTTGCTACCTCTTGAGCACTGCGTTGGATTTCCCCGAAGAGGAGAGGATGATGCAGCAAAGTAGCGTAAGTATTTCCCTCAGTTTTTGAGAACCAAGGTATCAATCCAGTAGGAGACCACGCACAAGTCCCTCGTACCTACACAAAACGATAGCAACTCGCAACCAACGCGATTAGGGGTTGTCAATCCCTTCACGGTCACTGATGATAGTGAGATCTGATAGAGATGATAAATAATATTTTTGGTATTTTTGATAGATAGATGCAAAGTAAAAAGTAAAAGGCAAAGTAAAAACAAAGCAAGTAAATAAAGTAATAGAGATTGATATGATGAGAATAGACCCGGGGGCCATAGGTTTCACTAGTGGCTTCTCTCAAGAGCATAGATTTTCTACGGTGGGTGAACAAATTACTGTTGAGCAATTGACAGAATTGAGCATAGATATGAGTATATCTAGGCAATGATCATGTATATAGGCATCACGTCCAAAACAAGTAGATCGAAATGATTCTTCATCTACTACTATTACTCCACTCATGGACCGCTATCCAGCATGCATCTAGAGTATTAAGTTAAAAACAGAGTAACGCCTTAAGCAAGATGACATGATGTAGAGGGATAAATTCATGCAATATGATAAAAAAACCATGTTGTTATCCTCGATGGCAACAATACAATATGTGCCTTGCAACCCTTTCTGTCACTGGGTAAGGACACCGCAAGATTGAACCCAAAGCTAAGCACTTCTCCCATTGCAAGAACTACCAATCTAGTTGGCCAAACCAAAAAGGATAATTCGAAGAGACTTGCAAAGATAACTCAATCATACATAAAAGAATTCAGAGAAGAATCAAATATTTTCCATAGATAATACTGGATCATAAACCCACAATTCATCGGTCTCAACAAACACACCGCAAAAAGAAGATTACATCGAATAGATCTCCACGAGAGAGGGGGAGAACATTGTATTGAGATCCAAAAAGAGAGAAGAAGCCATCTAGCTACTAGCTATGGACCCGAAGGTCTGAAGTAAACTACTCACACTTCATTGGAGGGGCTATGGTGATGATGTAGAAGCCCTCCATGGTGGATTCCCCCTCCGGTGGAGCTCCGGAACAGGCCCCAAGATGGGATCTCATGAATACAGAAGGTTGCGGCAGTGGAATTAGGTTTTTGGCTCCTGTTCTGATCGTTCAGGGATACGTAGGTATATATAGGAGGAAGGAGTACGTCGGTGGAGCGTCAGGGGGCCCACGAGGTAGGGGGGCGCGCCCAGGGGGCACGCCCTCCACCCTCGTGACCGCCTCTGGCACTGCTTGGAGTAGGGTCCAAGTCTCCTGGATCACGTTCGGTTGGAAAATCACACGTTCCCGAAGGTTTCATTCCGTTTGGACTCCATTTGATATTCTGTTTCTTCGAAACACTAAAATAGGCAAAAAAACAGCAATTTTGGGTTGGGCCTCCGGTTAATAGGTTAGTCCCAAAAGTAATATAAAAGTGGAAAATAAAGCCCAATATAGTTCAAAACAGTAGATAAAGTAGCATGGAGCAATCAAAAATTATAGATACGTTGGAGACGTATGAGTGCACTAGTTTCCCACAATACCATGTACCCTTTATGTTTGGATACTGAGCTAGATGCCTCCGGCTGTCCGGTTCTAGCTTTGTTCAGCCTCAAATGATAGGCAGATTTTACTATGAAGATGTCGTTTTTCGTAAAGTTCCAAGCTAAAAACTCCTCAGCTCCCGGCCCCCCAATAGCAAATTATTTGATATCTGCTGCAATAGGGGGTGAACATGGCGTCCACTTTTTCCTCGTTCTATCTTGTTCCATCATCACTCAGAAGGTGAGCGACCTTGGTAATTCCCTACACGTATATCTGACCCGAAGGTTGCAAGCTTCCACTGTGAGTTATCCATGAATCATGGTGAATGTTGATGTTCACTCCATCCCAATGCTCCAGATCATTCCTTCCCTAAGAAAATCATGCCCATGAAAAATACTCTGAAAAGTATATGACCCCGACGATAGACAAGTGGCAGACATGATTGTATCATCCTTGAAATATCGTGCTTTTAGCACTATGGCACATAGAGAAGTAGGGACTTGCAAAATGCGCCATGCTTGCTTAGCCAATGATGTCTACTACACAACTTGTTCTTGTAGACTTGTGTTGGGCCTCCAAGCACAGAGATTTGTAGGACAGTAGCAATTCCCCTCAAGTGGATGACCTAAGGTTTATCAATCCATGGGAGGTGTAGGTTGAAGATGGTCTCTCTCAAATAGCCCTGCAACCAAATAATAAAAAGTCTCTTGTGTCCCCAACACACCAAATACAATGGTAAATTGTATAGGTGCACTAGTTTGGCAAATAGATGATGATACAAGTGTAATATGGATAGTAGATATTGATTTTTGTAACAGTAATAATAAAAACCAGCAAGGTAACGAGTAACAAAAGTGAGCACAAACAGTATTGCAATGCTTGAAAATGAGGCCTAGGGTTCGTACTTTCACTAGTCCAACCTCTCAACAATGCTAATATAATTGAATCATATAACACATCCCTCAGTGTGCAATGAAGAATCACTCCAAAGTTCTTATCTAGTAGAGAACATAAGAAGAAATTATTTGTAGGGTACGAAACCACCTCAAAGCTATTATTTCCGATCAATCTATCCTAGAGTTCTTACTAAAATAACACCATATAATACACATCAACCAACTCTATTTTCACCTAGATACTCCAATGTCACCACGAGTATCTGTTAGTTGATTATACGATATGCATCAAACAATTTCAGATTCATAATATAAGATCCAACACAAAGAACCTCAAAGAGTGCCCCAAGATTTCTACCGTGGAAACAAAGGAAGAAAACATGCATCAACCCCTATGCATAGATTACCCCAATGTCATCTCGGGAATCCGTGAGTTGAGTGCCAAGACATAGATTAAGTGCTCTCAAATCCAACAAAGTATTCAATCCGATAAAAGTGAAATCTCAAAGGGAAAACTCAATTCATCACAACAAGATAGAGAGGGGAAAACACCATGTGATCCAACTATATTAACAAAGCCCGTGATACATCAAGATCGTGACATCTCAAGAACATGAGAGAGAGAGAGAGATTAAACACATAGCTACTGGTACAAACCCTCAGCCCCGAGGGTGGACTACTCCCTCCTCATCATGGTGGGCGCCGAGATGATGAAGATGGACACCGGTGATGATTTCCCCCTCCGGCAGGGTGCCAGAATGGGGTCTAGATTGGTTTTTCATGGCTACAAAGGCTTGCGGCAGCGGAACTTCTGATCTAGTCTGATGGTTTCTCTATTTATAGGATTTTTCAGTGTTGGAATCATGCAAAGATGGGCCTCAAGGTGGGCACAACCCACCTGGGCGCGCTTGGGCCTCCTAGCACGCCGAGGTGTCTTGTGCTCACCTCCTTCACCTTTTGGTCCTCCAACGAAGCTTCTAGTGCCGCTTTTCTTCCAAAAAAATCGTCAAAAAGTTTCATTGCATTTGGAGAACTTTTATTTCTGCACAAAAAACAACACCACGGTAGTTTGCTGAAAACTACATCAGTCCGGTTAGTTCCATGCTAATCATACCAAAACCATATAATTGTTGTAAACATGGCATGAATACTTCATAAATTATAGATATGTTGGAGACGTATTAGCCAAAAGGCTTGGTTGAACGCTTCCGGTCCCAAAACCCCATTCCACCATCACACTTGCTAGCACATATCTTCTGCCAGGTGATCCAATGAACCTTCCTTTCACCATTCATTGCACCCCACCAGAATTTCAAAAAGATTGAAGTCAGATTCCGGCACATCTTCTTAGAGAGGTGAAAACCGCTCATGGTGTAGGTCAGTATCGCCTGGAGGACAGATTTAATTAGAACTTCTCTGGCTGCTTTAGACAACCCTTGTCCCTTCCATCCGCTTACTTTTCCTTTGAAGCATTCAGTAACATGCTTGAAAGTGCCATCCTTGGACATCCCAAGTCCCAACCAGTTTTGGAAGTCCAGAATAACGCTCATTGAGAGCTTGAAACTGAATACCAACCACCTGCTTCACTTGCTCCTTCATTCCACTCTGGCTCCCCTTCCAAAAAAATATAGAAGACTTCTGCAAGTTTACTTTTTGTCTTATAGCTTTCTCATCTATTTGAGAGTCTCCATGTTCCCCCTTAAACCTTCGAGGAAAACAATGCTATCATCTGCAAACAAAAGATGAGTTACATGGGGCCCAGTGCTCCCAAACTTAACATCTTTTATTTGCTTGTCTTGATGTGCTTTCTTTAACAATGCCGAAAAACCCTCCAGACAAAATAAAAAAAGATATGGTAACAAGGGATCACACTGCCTGAGTCCACGAGAAGCTGAGAAGCACCTCTAGCAACCCTCATTAAACTTAACAGAAAAATCTCACCGACGTAACACATCGCATGATCATGGAGACCCGCTAGGGACCAAAACCAAACTGAGCCATCATATGTTCCAGAAAGATCCACTCCATCCTCTCATATGCCTTCATCATGTCCAACTTCACCACGCACAAGCTCTTCTTCTTTCCCTGGTTCGTATTGCATGTACACACTCATATGCTACCAAGGCATTATCTATCATCAACCATCTCGGAATGAATGCACTCTGTTCCTCAGAAATAAGAATAGGGAGGATGCCCTTTAGATGATTTGCAAGCACCTTAGTAGTGATCTTGTACATCACGTTACAAAGACTAACAAGTCGAAATTGCAAAAGTAACTCCGGTGAGTTTACTTCAGGAATCATAACAATGGTTGTTGCATTAAAAGCGTCTGGACAGCCCGGATACAGCGCCTCTAACCAGCGACTAGTGTCGTTGGTAAAAAAGGGCAGCAAGCCCATTTGGTCCTAACACTTTTGTTTGCCCCATTTGGAAGAGAGTAGCTTCGATCTCCTCATCGAAAATAGGAGTTGTTAATTTAACATTTTATCATCAGAGACCACCTGATCTATGTTTTCCAACAAATCTTGGGTGTCTTCTAACGTGAAAAGTTGCTCATAAAATCTACCTGCCATTTCTCTCACCTCCTCATCAACGGTGCACTTCGTCCCATCCTCTCTCCGTAGTGCCCTGATCGTATTATTCCTCCTCCAGGAAGCCCGGTTCTAATAACACTTTGTATTTTGATCTCCAGCTTGTATCCAGTCTACCCTTGATCTCTGCCTGTATAACACCTCTTCCTCGCATAAATAGCTTTCAGCTGCTCCTCGATCTCTAGGATCTCCAGTGAGCATCTGGTAACTGCAGCCCGAGTAATTGTAATAAAGATCTAACTTACTCTATGCCAAGCAGTGTCGTATTCCAGAAGACTTGATCTCTGGGCTAGAATACAGGGTGTTCCAGTTCCTCTAAGCCAGGGTGCCACATGCTCCTCGATCTTTCGGATCTCCAATGAGCATCCGGTAACTGCAACCCTTGTATGAGTGTAGGATCAAAAGTATGTCTAGAGGGGGGGTGATTAGACTACTTGACCAAATAAAAACTTATCCTTTTCCCAATTTTAGTCTTTGGCTTAGCTAACTTAGCACAATTCAAGCAATCTTAACACAATTCAAGCAAGCATGCAAAGAGTATATGAGCAGCCGAAAGTAAAGCATGCAACTTGCAAGAATGTAAAGGGAAGGGTTTGGAGAATTCAAACGCAATTGGAGACATGGATGTTTTTGTCGTGGTTCCGATAGGTGGTGCTATCGTACATCCACGTTGATGGAGACTTCAACCCACGAAGGGTTACGGTTGCGCGAGTCCACGGAGGGCTCCACCCACGAAGGGTCCACGAAGAAGCAACTTTGTCTATCCCACCATGGTCGTCGCCCACGAAGGACTTGCCTCACTAGCGGTAGATCTTCACGAAGTAGGCGGTCTCCTTGCCCTTACAAACTCCTTGGTTCAACTCCACAATCTTGTCGGAGGCTCCCAAGTGACACCTAGCCAATCTAGGAGACACCACTCTCCAAGAAGTAATAAATGGTGTGTTGATGATGAACTCCTTGCTCTTGTGCTACAAATGATAGTCTCCCCAACACTCAACTCTCTCTCACAGGATTTGGATTTAGTGGAAAGAAGATTTGAGTGGAAAGCAACTTGGGGAAGGCTAGAGATCAAGATTCATATGGTAGGAATGGAATATCTTGGCCTCAACACATGAGTAAGTGGTTCTCTCTCAGAAATAGCAAATTGGAAGTGTAGGTTCGTTCTGATGGCTCTCTCCACGAATGAAGAGGAGGTGGAGGGTTATATATAGCCTCCACACAAAATCTAACCGTTACACACAACTTGCCAAACTCGGTGGGACCGAATTGAGAAACTCGGTCAGACCGATTCAGCAAATCTAGTGACCGTTAGGATTTTCGGTGGGACAGACATGCAACTCGGTAGGACCGATATGGTTAGGGTTAAGGCATAACGTAATCTCGGGGAGACCGATTACACAAACTTGGTGGGAATGATTTTGGTAATAAGCTAACCAGAGAGTTGGTTAGGTAAACTCGGTGGGACCGGTTCGCTCATTTCGGTGGAACCGAAATGTTACGAAAAGGAAACAGGGAGTTTACATTGCAATCTCGGTGGGACCGATCGCTCATCTCGGTGGTACCGAAACATTACGAAGGGAAACAGAGAGATTACAATCCCATCTCGGTGAGACCGAGATCCCTATTGGTGAGACCGATTTGCCTATGGTTTGTGGGAGTGGCTATGACATCTGAACTCGGTGGCGCCGGATAGAAAGAATCGGTGGGGACAAGTTTGACTTTTGGTTTAGGTCATATGTGGATGTGAGAAAGTAGTTGAGGGTTTTGGAGCATATCACTAAGCACTATGTAGCAAGAACCTCATTAAGCAACACCACATCCCTCCTTGATAGTATTGGCTTTTCCTATAGACTCAATGTGATCTTGTATCACTAAAATATAAAATGTAGAGTCTTGAGCTTTGAGCTTGAGCCAATCCTTTTATCCTTAGTATTTTGAGGGGTCCACTTTTCTCGTCCATGCCATGCCATTCATTGAGCTTTTCCTGAAAGATTTATCTTGAAATAGCATTAGCTCAATGAGCTATATGTTGTTAGGAACTACCAAAACCACCTAGGGATAGTTGCATTTTCAATGTCCCCCTTTTTGGTAATTGATGACAACATATAGATCAAAGCTTCGACAAGTGATAATAAGAGTGAAAAACATTGTCGCTTTGAGAAGTATGTGATAAGCAAGAGCTCCCCCTAAATTTGTGCATAGTTTAAGATTTGCTTTGGACTGCAAATGCACAAAGAATTAGGCTCATGGGTTACTCTTCCATGTCACATACATCTTAGTGGAGTGCTCAAAATGATAATAATTGAATACATGCACTCATCACCAAGCAAAGTGAATGATCATATAAGATAAAAGGATAATGTCATCCAACAAGCATTAAGGTAGCATATGATCAAACACATGATCATCCAAGTATCACACAGACATAAAGTATCTCAAACAAGCAAATAAAGTTCAACCACCAAAGCAAGAGAGAATAAAAAGCAACACTCTCTCTCGAAGCCTATGATCTATACATTTTTCTCCCCCTTTGGCAACAAGTTACCAAAAAGTTCATAGAAAATGCATAGCACTAAATCGTCTCTCAGGCTTGATCTTCATGTGGTGGTGTAGAGATGGCTCCTTGGACGAAGACTTCAGTAGATGTGGATGGAGCTGAAGGAGTAGGTGCTGGAGCTGGTTGCACTGGGGCTGTAGCTGGTGCAGATGAAGTGGCTCTGGTGTCTGCCACTGGCACTACAGCTGATCTCTGAGCTCTATGCACCCTGGCAAATGCCTCAGTGGCTGTCTTGCCCTTCCTCTCCTACATATCATCCTTAAGTTGCTCAACAACAGACTGGATCTTAGTTACCTTCACATCCAAGTCATAGAACTTCTGCTCCATGATCCTCTCCAGGCTCTCCTGGTTTTGAGTCAAGGTG
Organism: Triticum aestivum; assembly: GCF_018294505.1. Lineage (NCBI taxonomy): Eukaryota > Viridiplantae > Streptophyta > Magnoliopsida > Poales > Poaceae > Triticum > Triticum aestivum. The sequence continues at coordinate 140,721,136 of NC_057804.1, forward strand.
GCCAGCCCCTTCTCAATCCTCAGAGTGGATGCAATCAAGTAGCCAAGCTGATCCTGTTTGCTCTTCAAAAAGTACTGAGATGCCTCTTGCATTGTTGGCATCTTGGTAGCCTTCTCTGTCCTTGCCTTTGATGACCCGCAAGTATACGTGATAGTTGTAGCCTCTTTCGATAAGTAAGAGTGTCTAACCCAATGAGGAGCTAAAGGTAGAAAAAATACTCTCTCAAGTCCTATCGGCCACTGATATGAATCTACGCACGCTTGACGTTCGCTTTACCTAGAACAAGTATGAAACTAGAAGTACTTTGTAGGTGTCGTTGGATAGGTTTGCAAGATAATAAAGAACACGTAAATAATAAGTAGGGGCTGTTTAGATAAAGATGCAATAAAGTAAATATAACGAGTGTGGAAAAGTGGTGGTAGGAGTTGTGGAATTATCCCTAAGCAATTGACTATGTTACTAGACCGGTAATCACTATTGCAATTCTATTTGAGGGAGAGGCATAAGCTAACATACTTTCTCTACTTGGATCATATGCACTTATGATTGGAACTCTAGCAAGCATCCGCAAATACTAAAGATTCATTGAGGTAAAACCCAACCATGGCATTAAAGTATCAAGTCCCCTTTTATCCCATACGCAAACAACCTACTTACTCGGGTTTGTGTTTCGGTCACTCACGCAACCCACCATAAGCAAATCATAAACATATTGCAAACCCTATAGCGGGAATCCCTCACGCTTGCACGACACGGAGGGCACAATAGGACAGCACCAATAATAAAACATGCAACTCAAACCAATCATAGCAATTCATCAATCACCGATAGGACAATAGAAATCTACTCAGACATCATAGGATGGCAACACATCATTGGATAATAATATGAAGCATAAAGCACCATGTTCAAGTAGAGGGTACAGCGGGTTGCGGGAGAGTGGACCGCTGTAGATAGAGGGGGAAGGTGATGGAGATGTTGGTGAAGATGACGGCAGGTGTTGGTGAAGATCGCGGTGATGATGAGGGCCCCGGCGGTGTTCTGGCGCCACCGGAAGCAAGGGGGAGAGAGCCCCCCTTCTTCTTCTTCTTCCTTGACCTCCTCCCTAGATGGGAGAAGGGTTTCCCCTCTGGTCCTTGGCTCCCATGGCTTGGGAGGGGCGAGAGCCCCTCCGAGATTGGATCTATCTCTCTGTTTCTGCGTTCTCAGATTCTACCCCTTCACCGTTTCTTAAATATCCGGAGATCCGTAACTCCGATTGGGGTGAATCTTTCGCCCAGATCTTTATCATAAAGTTAGATTTCTTGCACCAAAAGAAGAGTGTCAACCGCCTTATGAGTGGCCCACGAGATCCCAGGCCGCGCCTAGGGGGGAGGGCACGCCCCCCTGTCTCGTGGCCACCCCGGACACCGTTTCGCGTTGATTTTCCTTCCAAAAAATCATAAATATTCCAAAAAAATCTCCGTCCGTTTTTATCCCGTTTGGACTCCGTTTGATATTGGGTTTCTGCGAAACAAAAAACATGCAACAGACAGGAACTGGCACTGGGCACTGGATCAATATGTTAGTCCCAAAAAATAGTATAAAAAGTTGCCAAAAGTATATAAAAGTTGTAGAATATTGGCATGGAACAATCAAAAATTATAGATACGACGGAGACGTATCAGCATCCCCAAGCTTAATTCCTGCTCGTCCTCGAGTAGGTAAATGATAAAAAAGATAATTTTTGATGTGGAATGCTACCTAGCATAATCTTGATCATATGTCTAATCATGGCATGAATATTAAGACACGAGTGATTCAAAGCAATAGTCTATCATTTGACATAAAAACAATAATACTTCGAGCGTACCAATAAAGCAATCATGTCTTTTCAAAACAACAAGGCCAAAGCAAGCTTATCCCTACAAAATCATACAGTTTGGCCATGCTTCATTTTCTCAAACAAAATGCCCCCATCATGCACAACCCCGATGACAAGCCGAGCAATTGGTTCATACTTTTTAACGCGCTTCAGCTTTTTCAACCCTCACGCAATACATGAGCGCAAGCCATGGATATAGCACTATAGGTGGAATAGAATATAATGATGGAGGTTATGTGGAGAAGACAAAAAAGGAGAAAGTCTCACATCGACGCGGCTAATCAACGGGCTATGGAGATGCCCATCAATTGATGTCAATGCGAGGAGTAGGGACTTCCATGCAATGGATGCACTAAGAGCTATAAGTGTATGAAAGCTCAACAAAACAAACTAAGTGGGTGTGCATCCAACTTGCTTGCTCATGAAGACCTAGGGCATTTGAGGAAGCCCATCGTTGGAATATACAAGCCAAGTTCTATAATGAAAATTCCCACTAGTATATGAAAGTGACAACATAGGAGACAATCTATATGAAGAACATGGTGCTACTTTGAAGCACAAGATATGAGACTCACTACATGAAGAACATGGTGCTACTTTGAAGCACAAGTGTGGAAAAAGAGATAGTAACATTGCCCCTTTTTATTATTTTCTTTTTTTCTTTTTCTTTTTTTTCTTTTTCTTTTTTTCTTTGGCCTTTTTTTGGCCTTTCCTTTTTTTTCTTTTTGGGGACAATGCTCTAATAATGATGATCATCACACTTTTATTTACTTACAACTCGATATTACAACTCGATACTGGAACAAAGATATGACTCTATATGAATGCTTCCGGCGGTGTACCGGGATGTGCAATGATCTAGCGTAGCAATGACATCAAAAAACGGACAAGCCATGAAAACATCATGCTAGCTATCTTACGATCATGCAAAGCAATATGACAATGAATGCTCAAGTCATGAATATGATGATGATGGAAGTTGCATGGCAATATATCTCGGAATGGCTATGGAAATGCCATGATAGGTAGGTATGGTGGCTGTTTTGAGGAAGATATAATGAGGCTTATGTGTGATAGAGCATATCATATCACGGGGTTTGGATGCACCGGCGAAGTTTGCACCAACTCTCGAGGTGAGAAAGGGCAATGCACGGTACCGAAGAGGCTAGCAATGATGGAAAGGTAAAAGTGCGTATAATCCATGGACTCACATTAGTCATAAAGAACTCATATACTTATTGCAAAAGTTTATTAGCCCTCGAAGCAAAGTACTACTACGCATGCCCCTAGGGGGATAGATTGGTAGGAAAAGACCATCGCTCGTCCCCGACCGCCACTCATAAGGAAGACAATCAAAGAAACACCCCATGCTTCAAATTTGTCACACAACGGTTACCATACGTGCATGCTACGGGACTTGCAAACCTCAACACAAGTGTCTCTACAATCCACAACCACCCACTAGCATGACTCTAATATCACCACCTTTATATCGCAAAACTATTGCAAGGAATCAAACATATCATATTCAGCGATCTACAAGTTTATGTAGGATTTTATGACTAACCATGTGAATGACCAATTCCTGTCATCTCTCTAAATAGATATAAGTGAAGCAAGAGAGTTTAATTCTTTCTACAAAAGATATGCCCACGCTCTAACAAATATAAGTGAAGCAAAAGAGCATTCTACAAATGGCGGTTTTCTATGTGAAGAGAAACAGGCAATCCAAACTTCAAATGATATAAGTGAAGCACATGAAGCATTCTATAAAGCCACACTCAAAAGATTTAAGTGAAGTGCAATGAGCATTCTATAAATCAACCAAGGACTATCTCATACCAGCATGGTGCATAAAAGAAAAATGAAAACTAAATGCAAAAGACGCTCCAAGACTTGCACATAATGCATGAACGAAACGAATTCGAAAACATACCGATACTTGTTGAAGAAAGAGGGGATGCCTTCCGGGGCATCCCCAAGCTTAGACGCTTGAGTCTCCTTGAATATTTACTTGGGGTGCCTCGGGCATCCCCAAGCTTGAGCTCTTGCCTCTCTTCCTTTTCCTCATATCGAGACATCCTCGATTAGACACTACATCCACACAAAACTTCAACAGAAAACTCGGTAAGATCCGTTAGTATAATAAAGCAAATCACCACTCTAAGTACTGTTGCAAACCAATTCATATTTTGTTTTTGCATTGTGTCTACTGTAATATAGCTTTTCCATGGCTTAATCCACTAATATAAATTGATAGATTCATCAAAACAAGCAAACTATGCATCAAAAACAGAATCTGTCAAAAACAGAACAGTCTGTAGCAATCTGAACATCCACCATACTTCTGGTACCCCAAAATTCTACCAAAATTAGGAAAAATAAACAAGTTGTATATCAAGACAGTGCAAAAGGAATCAGAACCAATTGACGTTCCAGTTAAAAATGTAAAATCGCGCACTACAGCCAAAGTTTCTGTCCTGCACCGTACAAACCAACAAGCATTGTAAACATCCTAAAGGCAAACCTTAGCACATTATTTTTATAATACAATGGAATTGTACAAGGGGATAATTATTTTTGATGAAAAGTTTCTGTAATCAAGATTCACAAAGTTTCCGTGAGCATGAACAAAGTTCAAGGAGCTCTCCCACTTCAACAATGCTTGTCTCTCTCACTTTCACTTTCCTTTTTGAAAAGTTTTTAGGTTCCCCTCTTTATTTTTTTTGTTTTTAAACTATATGAAAGCACTCAACAGAAATAAATGACTCTCTAAAACTTCCGGGTTGTCTCCCTGGCAGCGCTTTCTTTAAAGCCATTAAGCTAGGCATATAGTGCTCAAGTAATGAATCCACCCGGATCCCAAGATATATCAAAGCCAATTTTAATTAACAATGATTTGTAATTTAGTAGTGAGCACAAAGTAACATATATCAAGCAACAACGAAGTCTAACTCTCTTCCTATGCATCTGCATGTCATAAAAGAACAATTCATGCACACATAGTAAAGGCCAATGCATAGTATAAACAGTTTCTTGCAATTCTATCGTGTTGGAAACATAAAGAGGCGGAGATAAAGTTCCTCTCTCATAATAATTGCAAGTGGAAGAAGCAAGCACATGCATATTATATTCATCAAAATCATCATGTGCAATGGTAAAAGGCAACCCATCAATATAATCCTTAATAAGCACAAACTTCTCCGATATAGTGTAGTTGGAGAATTCAAAAAGATAATAGGACTATCATGCGTGGGTGCAATAGCAACAATTTCATGTTTAACATAAGGAACTATAGCCAGTTCATCTCCATAAGAATAATTCATATTGGCATCTTGGCCACAAGCATAGCAAGCATCATCAAAAAGGGATATTTCAAACAAATTCAAGGGATCATAGCAATCATCATAGCAATCATCCTTCGGTAAGCACGAAGGGGAATTAAATAATGTATGAGTTGGAGGGTTACTCTCATTAGAAGGTGGGCACGGGTAGCTAATCCGCTCTTCCTCCTTTTGTTCTTCGCTCTCCTCATCATCTTTTTCATCCAATGAGCTCACTGTTTCATCAATTTCTTCTTCCATAGCTTCCTGCAAAATATTAGTCTCTTCTTGGACAGCGGAGACTTTCTCAATAAATGCATTAATATAGTAATTGTATTCATAATTTTCATAGCAATATCTAAGTATAGCAAGATTTTCAGGCCTATAAGCATCATCATCTAAAGCTTCATACTTTTCAAACAAAGATTCAATTTCATAAGCAGCCTTAAAAGCAACAAATTCTTCTATTTGTTCCACATCATAGTAATCATATATACCATTAGCATAAGAAGCTAAGGTTTCATTATCATTAAATTTGCATGAAAAGGGAAGGTGTGGAGCCTCCATCTTAGAGCAACAAGTAATATCATATCTCAAGCATAGATTCCAGGCATACCAACGCAACATAATAAATTGATCCCATAATAGTTTCACTTTTTGTGTCGACCGATAATCCCTAAAGTATTCACATTGATCCAAAGTGTCTCCCACTATAAAGTTGAATGGGGTTTTCTCAGGATTATCAAAGTAGTACATAATATCTTTCGCATAATGAGAATTGAGGGTTTTAGGAGTTAGCCCATCTCCATGAGTAGCAAGTACACCTAATTTTTTTGGTATTTTGCGTTCCATATCCATAACTAAAGATAGAGAACAACTTAGAACAGCAAATATAAATTACTTAGTGATAAAGCAAACAAGCACACACGAGAATATTCACCCCGTGCTATGACTCCCCGCCAACGGCGCCAGAAAAAGGTCTTGATGACCCGCAAGTATATGGGATAGTTGTAGCCTCTTTCGATAAGTAAGAATGTCAAACCCAACGAGGAGCTAAAGGTAGAACAAATACTCTCTCAAGTCCTACCGGCCACTGATATGACTCTACGCACGCTTGACGTTCGCTTTACCTAGAACAAGTATGAAACTAGAAGTACTTTGTAGGTGTCGTTGGATAGGTTTGCAAGATAATAAAGAACACGTAAATAATAAGTAGGGGCTGTTTAGATAAAGATGCAATAAAGTAAATATAACGAGTGTGGAAAAGTGGTGGTAGGAGTTGTGGAATTATCCCTAAGCAATTGACTATGTTACTAGACCGGTAATCACTATTGCAATTCTATTTGAGGGAGAGGCATAAGCTAACATACTTTCTCTACTTGGATCATATGCACTTATGATTGGAACTCTAGCAAGCATCCTCAAATACTAAAGATTCATTAAGGTAAAACCCAACCATAGCATTAAAGTATCAAGTCCCCTTTTATCCCATACGCAAACAACCTACTTACTCGGGTTTGTGTTTCAGTCACTCACGCAACCCACCATAAGAAAATCATAAACATATTGCAAACCCTACAACGGGAATCCCTCACGCTTGCACGACATGGAGGGCACAATAGGACAGCACCAATAATAAAACATGCAACTCAAACCAATCAGAGAAACTCATCAATCACCGATAGGACAATGGAAATCTACTCAGACATCATAGGATGGCAACACATGATTGGATAATAATATGAAGTATAAAGCACCATGTTCAAGTAGAGGGTATAGCGGGTTGCAGGAGAGTGGACCGCTGTAGATAGAGGGGGGAAGGTGATGGAGATGTTGGTGAAGATGACGGCGGTGTTGGTGAAGATCGCGGTGATGATGATGGCCCCCGGCGGCGTTCCGACGCCACCGGAAGCAAAGGGGAGAGAGCCCCCCTTCTTGTTCTTCTTCCTTGACCTCCTTCCTAGGTGGGAGAAGAGTTTCCCCTCTGGTCCTTGGCTCCCATGGCTTGGGAGGGGCGAGAGCCCCTCCAAGATTGGATCTATCTCTATGTTTCTGCGTTCTCAGATTCTGCCCCTTCAACGTTTCTTAAATATCTGGAGATCCGTAACTTCGATTGGGGTGAATCTTTCACCCAGATCTTTCTCATAAAATTAGCTTTCTTGTGCCAAAAGAAGAGCGTCAACCGCCTTATGGGTGGCCCACGAGAGCCCAGGCCGCGCCCAGGGGAGGGCGCGCCCCCCTGTCTCGTGGCCACCCCGGACACCGTCTCGCGTTGATTCTTCCTCCAAAAAATCACAAATATTCCAAAATAATTCTCCGTCCGTTTTTATCCCATTTGGACTCCATTTGATATTGGGTTTCTGCGAAACAAAAAACATGCAACAGACAGGAACTGGCACTGGGCACTTGATCAATATGTTAGTCCCAAAAAATAGTATAAAAAGTTGCCAAAAGTATATAAAAGTTGTAGAATATTGGCATGGAACAATCAAAAATTATAGATACGACGGAGACGTATCCACCTTATCCTTCTTTGCTTGAGCATGCACAGAAGATGGTTCATCCTCATCCATAACCACTTGGTTGTCCTCAAAGTCTGGATAGATAGGTGTGTGATCCTTGTCCAACAAGTATGTGCCAGTGCCCATCTTAGAGTTAATCAGCTCCTGGATCTGTGGGGCATACCCACAACTTCTCTTTTGGTCAGCAGCTGTCCTCTTGATAGTTTCAACTATAAGGCTCATGACCTTGAACTTTTGTGGCACATCAAATAAGTGTAGCAGATTTATTGCATGGCCTCTGATCATGTTGTGATCACCTGACTTGGGAAATAGAGTGTGCCTGAGGATCCAGTTGATGGTTGGCAGTCCTGACAGAAGATAATGTACTGATCCAAACTTGTGTGTTTCAACAGCAGCATCTGGGATCTCCTTGTACATATGTGCCATACTGTTGTGATACATCTTCTTCTTGGCATAGACATCCAAGTCATCCTCTTTCTCCTTAGGTGCATTGATCAGATTAGCCCATTCTTCAATTGTTGATTGGTACCTAGTACCTCCAGACATCCATACTATCATGCCATCTGGATAGAAGTGTGTTGTGGAGTAGAATTGCATTATGAGCTCGTCATTCCACTTTGTGAGCTTCTGCCCAACAAAGTCTGCTACTCCACAAGCACTAAAGCTGTCATACACACCAGGATAGTGTTCTTCATTCTCCTTCATGTAGGTCCAGCCAACCCACCTCATGTCACACACTATTGGCTTCTTGTCCAGCAGCACTGTCTCATAGAAATCTTGTTGTTCCTTTGTATGGAACCTATAGTCAACAGCAGTTCTCCTCCTGACTGCATAAGGATCAGTCAACCTCCATTGTCTGGGTCCTGCATCCTTTCTCGGCTTCATGTTCTCAGCCACAGGATGGGCATCATTATGATCTGGAATTTTTGGCTTCAATTTCCTCAAGACATGCTCTTCATCATCTTCTTCTTTAGCAACAGTTTCACGCACTGGGGCCTTGTTCTTCTCAGCAGCAGATATGTTCCTGGTATTCCTCTTAGGTGCAGTATTGGGCTTGGAAGCGGTCTTGGGTGCTTCCTTGGGCTTTGATGAAGCAGCCCCTGACCTGATAGCATCACCCATAAGCTTCTGTGCTTTGGGTGCTGGTGCAGCAACCTCTTCTTCTTCCTCCTCTTTAGAGTCTCTCCTCATAGAGGGGTTTTGAAAGTGCAACTATCCCTAGGTGGTTTTGGTAATTCATAACAACATATAGCTCATTGAGCTAATGCTATTCCAAGACTATTATTTCAGGAAAGCTCAATGAATGGCATGGCATGGATGATGAAAGTGGATCCCTCAAAATACTAAGGACAAAGGATTGGCTCAAGCTCAAAAGCTCAAGACTCTTCATTTTATATTTTAGTGATCCAAGATCACATTGAGTCTATAGGAAAAGCCAATACTATCAAGGAGGGATGAGGTGTTGCTTAATGAGCCTCTTGCTTCATGTGCTTTGTGATATGCTCCAAAACCCTCAACTACTTTCCCACATCCACAAATGACTTAAACCCAAAGCCAAAATCGGTCACACCGATTCTTCCTATCCGGCTCCACCGATTCCAAAAGTCATAGCCACTGCCACAAACCCTAAGCAAATCGGTCTTACCGATAGGGATCTCGGTCTCACCGAGATGGGGTTGTAATCTCTCTGTTTCCCTTCGTAACGTTTCGGTCTAACCGAAGTGAGCGATCGGTCCCACCGAGATTGCAATGTAAACTCTCTGTTTCCTTTTTGTAACATTTCGGTCTCACCGAAAAGAGCAAATCGGTCCCACCGAGTTTACCTGACCAACTCTCTGGAAAGCTTATTACCAAATCGGTCTCACCGAGTTTGTGTAATCGGTCTTACCGAGATTACGTTATGCCCTAACCCTAACCGAATCGGTCTCACCGAGATGCATGTCAGTCCCACCGAAAATCACTAACGGTCACTAGGTTTACTAAATCGGTCCGACCGAGTTTAACGATTCGGTCCCACCGAGTTTGGTAAATTGTGTGTAACGGTTAGATTTTGTGTGGAGGCTATATATACCCCTCCACCTCCTCTTCATTCGTGGAGAGAGCCATCAGAACGAACCTACACTTCCAACTTACCATTTCTGAGAGAGAACCACCTACTCATGTGTTGAGACCAAGATATTCCATTCCTACCATATGAATCTTGATCTCTAGCCTTCCCCAAGTTGCTTTCCACTCAAATCTTCTTTCCACCAGATCCAAAACCTATGAGAGAGAGTTGAGTGTTGGGGAGACTATCATTTGAAGCACAAGAGCAAGGAGTTCATCATCAACGCACCATTTGTTACTTCTTGGAGAGTGGTGTCTCCTAGATTGGCTAGGTGTCACTTGGGAGCCTCCGACAAGATTGTGGAGTTGAACCAAGGAGTTTGTAAGGGCAAGGAGATCGCCTACTTCGTGAAGATCTACCGCTAGTGAGGCAAGTCCTTCGTGGGCGATGGCCATGGTGGGATAGACAAGGTTGCTACTTCGTGGACCCTTCGTGGGTGGAGCCCTCCGTGGACTCGCGCAGCCGTTACCCTTCGTGGGTTGAAGTCTCCATCAACGTGGATGTACGATAGCACCACCTATCGGAACCACGCCAAAAACATCCGTGTCTCCAATTGCGTTTGAATCCTCCAAACCCTTCCCTTTACTTTCTTGCAAGTTGCATGCTTTAATTTCCGCTGCCTATATACTCTTTGCATGCTTGCTTGAATTGTGTGATGATTGCTTGACTTGTCCTAAAGTAGCTAAAATCTGCCAAACTCTAAAATTGGGAAAAGGTTAAGTTTTTATTGGTCAAGTAGTCTAATCACCCCCCTCTAGACATACTTCAAGGTCCTACAAGTGGTATCAGAGCTTTGGTCTCCATTTGCTTTGATTTCCATAGCTTTTGGTGGTCATAGCCTTGGTTTCACAACCTAGGAGAGTATGGCGTCTAGCGAGGGAAATTATCACCGTAGAGGTCCTTACTTTGATGGTACTAATTTTGCTAGTTGGAAGCATAAGATGAAAATGCATATTCTTGGACATAACCCCGCCGTTTGGGCAATTATTTGTATTGGCTTGCAAGGTGAATTTTTCGATGGGAGAGAACCGAACCGTGAAGCTAATGCGGAAGAATTGAAGATGCTGCAATACAACGCTCAAGCATGCGATATCATCTTCAACGGATTGTGCCCCGAAGAATTCAACAAAATCAGCCGTCTTGAGAATGCAAAGGAAATTTGGGATACTTTGATTGATATGCATGAAGGTACCGAGTCCGTCAAGGAATCCAAGTTGGATGTGCTCCAAAGTCAGCTTGACAAGTTCAAAATGAAGGATGGTGAAGGTGTCGCTGAAATGTACTCTAGGCTTGCTCTTATCACAAATGAGATTGCCGGCTTAGGGAGTGAAGAGATGACCGACAAATTCATCATCAAGAAAATCCTAAGAGCATTGGATGGAAAGTATGATACCGTGTGCACATTGATTCAAATGATGCCAAACTACAAAGATCTCAAGCCAACGGAAGTCATTGGAAGAATTGTTGCTCATGAGATGTCACTCAAGGATAAGGAGGAACTTCACAACAAGTCAAGTGGTGCTTACAAAGCCTCAAGTGAAGCCCCCACATCATCAAGTGAGAAACAAACCTTCAATGAAGAATTGAGCTTAATGGTGAAGAACTTCAACAAATTCTACAAGAGTAGAAGCAAAGAAAGAAGCTCCAAGTCAAGGTCTTACAATGACAAGAGATCTTCTAGTCGAGAGCGCAATTGCTACAATTGTGGGAGACCCGGACACTATTCCAATGAGTGTACGGCACCCTACAAAAGAAGAGAAGATTCTCCAAGAAGAAGAAGCAAAAGAGAAGAATCACCACCAAGAGAGAGGAGGAGTAGAGATGATCGTTATGAACGAAGACCCTCACGGAGAAGCAAGGATTCGGAAAGGAAGGACAAGTCATCAAGGAGCTACACAAAACGAAGACATCAAGCTCATGTTGGTGAATGGGTTTCCGGCTCCGACTCCGACAATCACTCCGAGAGAAGCTATCACTCCGACTCCGAATATACTCAAGATGAAGGTGTTGCCGGTCTAGCACTTGTGTCAACCAACTCCTACGACATATTTGATTCACCAAATGAAGGTGTTGGAAGATGCTTCATGGCCAAAGGTCCAAAGGTAACACATCCTGAGTATGTTGATTTCAATAGTGATGAAGATGACTTGCTTGTGGATGATGATTTACTTGTTGACAACTCTAGTGATGAATACTATGATGAAACGTCAATTAATCATGCTAATCAAGATAAAACGAATGACAATGATAAGGAGAAGATTGAGCTTCTAACTAAAGAACTAAACACTCTTAAGTTGGCTCATGAAACTATCTTCGAAGATCATCGAGAACTTTTAAGGGCTCATGAGAAGTTACGCTTTGAAAAGCTCAATCTTGAGCAAGAGCATGAGTTCTTAAAAGCAATCAATGATGATCTCCGCAAGAAAAGTTCTTCTTATATTGCCAAGCGTTTACTCTTATCTACTTACATGCCTCAAGTCAAGTCTAGTAACAAGTACAAGAAAGATACTTCCTCTAGTAGTAACAATAATAATGTCAAATCCAATATTGTTGCTTCTAGTAGTTCTCTTGATTCCACTAATGATTCTCTTAGCCAAGTTACACTTGAGCAAGAAAATAGCTTATTGAAGGGAATTATAGAGAAGGGTGTTTACAAGAGCCTTGCCGGGAGTAAGCAATTCGAGGAAATTGTACGCAAGCAAGGAAGGCACCGGAAGAATCAAGGTGTTGGTTTTGAACGAAAGTTCAATGCCAATGGAGTTGAGTGGGAAGAAGATCAATACCCCAAGACAAAGTTTGTTCCTCAACAAGAGAAGTATGATCCTACTTCCTTCAAGGGAACACAAGCTCAAGATGATCTTCCACCACAAGACCACAAGAACAAAGGCAAGGACAAGCTTCAAGAAGAGATTGATGCATTTGAAGAAGCACCTAAAGCCTCGTTCAAGTGGGTTCCCAAGACTACATCAAGTTCTACTTCATCAAGTACAACTACAACTCCAAGGATTCCCATCAAGATGATGTGGATCCCGAAGAAGAAGAACTAGAGAGTTCTTGAGGGTGACTCCGCCAACATTCTTCACTCATATCATTATGGCAAGAACAAGTGCAATCAACTTCCACATCTTGCACTAGTTCAAGGAGTCACAAACCCTCATGTTGGTAAGGCAAGGGACAAGGTAACCTAATGATTTCATGGACATCATCTTGTGTGTGCATCACTCTATGTCTATGGATATTCTTGTTTGTTCCTTGTGGGACTAACCCATGTAGGTAAGTTGAAAGTGCAACTCACTCCAAAGGATTGCTCCAAATGATCTACATCAACATTGAGCATCTACATCTTCAACACCTACATGAAGTCATCATCGACAAAACCCAAGGTTAGTTCATCCCTCTAAGGGGGGATCTCACATCTAGGGGGAGCTTAACTCTAAGAATTGAGTCAAAGCAACCCTAATGGTGTGAACACATCAATGCATTATGTAAAAGTGGTAACCCCACTTGAGCTTAAACAATGAGTATGACCTATGATCAAATGTTATCATTTGACTCCTAAGTCAATATACTCATATATAGATGACCTAGTCATCGCCAATTGTTTGATAGATGCTAGAATTGGTTGTGCATGCTTTGCCACATATTTCATTTGCCATCTTATTGTGTGAGCATGTTGGTGCATATGTTACTCATTCAAGGACATCCACTTGTTGTTTTGATTGTTTAGTGTCTTTTCTTTTTGCCAAGTGGATGGACATGAATGCCTAAGAACCTTCTTTAGCTATCTATGCTTTTCTCATCTCAAACTCTATTCATGCTACATCACAAAATTTGATCAAGTCAGATTCGAACCACTCTGTGTGAGGAGCACTCGGAGTCCCCGATTCGTCATAGACTTAAACTTCCAAAACCTCTTTGTGACTCTCGGTCTGACCGATTCCTCCATTTCGGTCCTACCGAGATCACTAAGTTGATCTGAGTTTTCAATCTCGGTGCAACCGATTTGAACTTTTCGGTCACACCGATTTGCTATAACTGTACACAGTTATGCATCTCGGTGCCACCGAGTTGTTCCACTCGGTCACACCGACAGGGTCAGGCTATATATAGCCACGGGCAAAATTTTGGAAATTTCTCCGAAACCCTTCGCCCGCGCAATAGCTCGCTCTGCCATCGGAGGTCTCCGGATCGTCTCCTCGTCGCCAGCAGCCTCCTGTCGCTGGTCTCCGCCGCCGTCAACGGATTTTGTCCCCACCGTTGCCGCCGTAGCGAGTCCACCGCCAAGTTAGGGTATGGACTCAATCTTTGTGCTATCCACGTCTGATTCCTAGCACATTGTACTCTTATTGATTCTTGCCACGATTGAGACTCTTCTATCCAGCCAAAGTAATCCATAGATTAGATGAGATTCAAATTTTTAGGGTTAGGTTTCCGCCGAAACCATCTCGGACCCACCGAGTTGAAAAACTCGGTCTCACCGATTTGGCTTATGCCATTGCACTAGTGACTCTCGGTCTGACCGAGAATTACTAATCGGTGCGACCGATTTGAGGATTCTGTGAAACCCTAGCAGTCTCGGTGCCACCGAACTGAGACTCGGTCCAACCGAGATCATCAGTTTAGGTTCCAAAACTGCTTCGGTATCACCGAGTTTGAAAATCGGTTGATCCGAAATGCTTTCTGTGGAAAACTAAAACTGAACTTTTGAATCATTCTTTTGCAAAAATCTCTGCATTTTGTGATGCTCATCTATTCTATCTCATCTATAACTCTTCACAGGGTCAGCAGTCAGCTTTTGCAGTATGTCAGATCAGAGTGACAGCCAGAACAGGTCAGAAGAGCAGATGGACTTGAGTGAGGGCACTAGTCCCTCAACTACAGATGAAGGGAGCAGAAGTACTCCTAGCAATTTGCCTAAGGCTGCTACTAGGCAAAGGAGGAAAAGAACTTCAGATTCAGAGGATGAAGATTACAAAGCTGAGGAAGATGAGGCTACTTCCAAGAAAGTAGTGCTCAAGAAAGAATATGGCTCTGCACAGAGCACTAAACCAGGTCTGAAGAAGAAAGTTCCTGCCAAGAGGACACCAATGCCAAAGGCCAGAAAGTCCACTCAAGTGCCAGCTCAGGCTCAACCCAAAGAGGCACCTGCAAGGAAAGATACATCATCCAAACCTCGGAAAGTTCCTACTGGAGAGACTATGAAATTCACAATTGAGTCAGAGGATGATGGGGCTCAAGACAAGAAAAAGAAGAGAGCTAGAACCACAATTGCCAAGGTCCTTGGAAAGCCCTCAATGAGAAGAGATTCTGAAGAAGAGGAAGAGGATGCTGCACCAGCACCCAAGGCACCTAAGCTTATGGGTGATGCAATCAGATCAGGGGCTGCAACATCTAAGCCCAAGGATGCGCCCAAAGCTGCCTCCAAGGCCAAGCAAGTTCCAAAGAGGAATACTAGGAGTATTCCAGCTACTGAGAAGAACAAGGCCCCAATGCCCAATGTTGCTGAAAAGAAGATGAAGAAGGTCAAGTCTTAAGAAAGGTCAAGCCCAAGATACCAGACCACAATGATGCCCATCCTGTGGCTGAGGACATGAGAATCAGGAAGGATTCAGGGCTGAGACTGTGGAGGATGGAAGATCCATATGCTTCAAGAAGAAGAATTGTTGTTGACTACAGGTTCCATACAAAGGAACAGCAGGACTTCTATGAAACAATTCTGTTGGACAAGAAGCCCATAGTTTGTGACATGAGGTGGGTCGACTGGACCTACATCAAGGAAAATGAACAGCACTATCTTGGAGTGCAAGAGAGCTTTATTGCTTGTGGAGTTGCTGATTATGTTGGACAGAAGTTCACCCACTGGAATGATGAGCTTATCATGCAGTTCTACTCCACAGCACATTTTTACCCAGATGGTAGAATTGTTTGGATGTCTGAAGGTACAAGGTACCAATCCACTGTTGAAGAATGGGCAAGTCTGATAAATGCCCCCAAAGAAAATGAGGATGACCTGGACATTTATGCAAAGAAGAAGTTGGGTCATAATTCAATGGCTCACATGTACAAGGAGATCCCAGACAAGGCAGTAGAGACTCACAAGTTTGGATCAGTTCACTTTCTGCTGTCAGGGTTGCCAACCATCAATTGGATCCTGAGGCACACTTTGTTGCCCAAGTCTGGTGACCATAACATGATTAGAGGGCATGCCATCAACATGCTGCATGTGTTTGATGTGCCACAGAAGTTCAAAGTCATGAGCCTTATGATTGAAACAATCAAGAGGACTGCAGCAGATCAGAAGAGGAGCTGTGGATATGCACCTCAGATTCGGGAATTGATCAACTCAAAGATGAGCACAGGGAGATATCAGTTGGATAAGGAACATTTTCCACTTTATCCAGACTTTGAGGACAATGAGGTTGTCATGAATGAAAATGATCCACAATCAGTTCAAGCTCAGGAGAAGAAGGAGAAGGCAAAGAAGGAGAAGGCTGCCAAGATGCCAACTCAAGAGGAGGCATCTGAATATTTCTTGAAGACCAAACAAGAGCAGCTTGGTTACTTGATAGCATCTACACTGAGGATTGAGAAGGGACTGGCCACCCTCACTCAGAATCAGGAGAGCCTTGAGAGAATCATGGAACTCAAGTTTCATGACCTTGATGTTAAAGTAACTGAGATTCAGTCAGTTGTAGAGCAGCTGCAGGATGATATGCAGGAGAGGCAGGGCAAGTCTACCACAAATGTGTTTGCCAGAGTGCCCAGATCCCAGAGGTCAGTTGCAGTGCCAGTGACAGACACTAGAGCAACAACTTCAGCACCAGCCACAGCACCTACAGTTCCAGTGCAACCAGCTCCAGCATCCACTCCAGCACCCTCTACTTCAACTGAAGCCTTCATCCTTGGAGTTATCAGGACACCACCACCAGAAGATCAAGCCTGAGAGACGATCTAGCACTATGCATTTTCTATGAACTTTTTGGTAACTTGTTGCCAAAGGGGGAGAAAAATGTATAGATCATAGGCTTCGAGAGAGAGAGTGTGTTGCTTTTATTCTCTCTTGCTTTATTTAGTGGTTTTTCAAACTTTGTTTGCTTTTGGTTGAGATACTATGCTTGTGAGACATTGATGATCATGTGTTTGATCATAAGCTACACTTATGCATGTTTGATATTATCCTATCTATCTTATGTGATCATTCACTATGCTTGGTGATGAGTGCATGTATTCAATGTTTATTATTTTGAGCGCTCCACCAAGATGTATGTGACATGGAAGAGTGACCCATGAGCCTAATTCATTGTGCATTTGCAGTCCAAAGCAAATCTTAAACTATGCACAAATTTAGGGGGAGCTCTTGCTTATCACATACTTCTCAAAGCGACGATGTTATTCAATCTTATTATCATTTGTCGAAGCTTTGATCTATATGTTGTCATCAATTACCAAAAAGGGGAGATTGAAAGTGCAACTATCCCTAGGTGGTTTTGGTAATTCATAACAACATATAGCTCATTGAGCTAATGCTATTCCAAGACTATTATTTCAGGAAAGCTCAATGAATGGCATGGCATGGATGATGAAAGTGGATCCCTCAAAATACTAAGGACAAAGGATTGGCTCAAGCTCAAAAGCTCAAGACTCTTCATTTTATATTTTAGTAATCCAAGATTACATTGAGTCTATAGGAAAAGCCAATACTATCAAGGAGGGATGAGGTGTTGCTTAATGATCCTCTTGCTTCATGTGCTTTGTGATATGCTCCAAAACCCTCAACTACTTTCCCACATCCACAAATGACCTAAACCCAAAGCCAAAATCGGTCACACCGATTCTTCCTATCCGGCGCCACCGATTCCAAAAGTCATAGCCACTGCCACAAACCCTAAGCAAATCGGTCTTACCGATAGGGATCTCGGTCTCACCGAGATGGGGTTGTAATCTCTCTGTTTCCCTTCGTAATGTTTCGGTCTAACCGAAGTGAGCGATCGGTCCCACCGAGATTGCAATGTAAACTCTCTGTTTCCTTTTTGTAACATTTCGGTCTCACCGAAAAGAGCAAATCGGTCCCACCGAGTTTACCTGACCAACTCTCTGGAAAGCTTATTACCAAATCGGTCTCACCGAGTTTGTGTAATCGGTCTTACCGAGATTACGTTATGCCCTAACCCTAACCGAATCGGTCTCACCGAGATGCATGTCAGTCCCACCGAAAATCACTAACGGTCACTAGGTTTACTAAATCGGTCCGACCGAGTTTAACGATTCGGTCCCACCGAGTTTGGTAAATTGTGTGTAACGGTTAGATTTTGTGTGGAGGCTATATATACCCCTCCACCTCCTCTTCATTCGTGGAGAGAGCCATCAGAACGAACCTACACTTCCAACTTACCATTTCTGAGAGAGAACCACCTACTCATGTGTTGAGACCAAGATATTCCATTCCTACCATATGAATCTTGATCTCTAGCCTTCCCCAAGTTGCTTTCCACTCAAATCTTCTTTCCACCAGATCCAAAACCTATGAGAGAGAGTTGAGTGTTGGGGAGACTATCATTTGAAGCACAAGAGCAAGGAGTTCATCATCAACGCACCATTTGTTACTTCTTGGAGAGTGGTGTCTCCTAGATTGGCTAGGTGTCACTTGGGAGCCTCCGACAAGATTGTGGAGTTGAACCAAGGAGTTTGTAAGGGCAAGGAGATCGCCTACTTCGTGAAGATCTACCGCTAGTGAGGCAAGTCCTTCGTGGGCGACGGTCATGGTGGATAGACAAGGTTGCTTCTTCGTGGACCCTTCTTGGGTGGAGCCCTCTATGGACTCGCGCAGCCGTTACCCTTCGTGGGTTGAAGTCTCCATCAACGTGGATGTACGATAGCACCACCTATCGGAACCACGCCAAAAACATCCATGTCTCCAATTGCGTTTGAATCCTCCAAACCCTTCCCTTTACTTTCTTGCAAGTTGCATGCTTTAATTTCCGCTGCCTATATACTCTTTGCATGCTTGCTTGAATTGTGTGATGATTGCTTGACTTGTCCTAAAGTAGCTAAAATCTGCCAAACTCTAAAATTGGGAAAAGGTTAAGTTTTTATTGGTCAAGTAGTCTAATCACCCCCCCCCCTCTAGACATACTTCAAGGTCCTACAGATTTCCAAGAACCTTGGCAGTAGTGGTTCTGACTCTCTTTTTCTTCTTGTCTTGGCCAACAGCTTCATCTTCTGACTCAATGGTAAACTTCATGGTTTCCCCAGTGGCAACCTTCCTAGGTTTGGAAGTGGGAATCCTTCTTGCAGGTGCCTCTTTGGGTTTAGATTCCAAAGGTACTTGAGTGGAGGCTCTGGCTTTAGACATGGGAATTCTCTTTGCAGGTGCTTTGGTCTTCATACCAGGCTTAGTGGCTGCAGCTGAGCCATATTCTTTCTTGAGCACCTTCTTCTTGGAAGTGGCCTCATCCTCAACTGCCACATAGTCTTCATCCTCAGATTCCGAGGTTCTCTTCTTTCTTGCCCTGGTGGAAGCTTTGGGTAAGTTGCTTGGGGTGCTCCTGCTACCCTCATCAGAGCTGATAGAGGGACTAGTGCCCTCACTCACTTGAACCTGATCCTCTGACTTGTTCTGGCTGTCACTCTGATCGGACATATTGCAAACACTGACAGCAGACCCTATGAATAGATATAGACGAGATAGAGTGGATGAGCATCACAAAATACAGAGGTTTTTGCAAAAGAATGAGTTAAAAACTTAGTTTTAGTTTTCCACAGAAAGCATTTCGGATCTCCCGATTTGTAAACTCGATGATACCGAAGCAGCTTTTGGAACCTAAACTAGTGAACTCGGTCAGACCGAGTCACAGTTCGGTGGCACCGAGACCGCTAGGGTTTCACAAAGTCCTGAACTCGGTCACACCGATTTGCAATTCTTGGTCAGACCGAGAATCACATGTGCAATGGCCTTAGCCGAATTGGTGGAACCGAGTTTTACAACTCAGTGGTTCCGAGATGGTTTCGGCGGAAACCTAACCATAAATTTTCAATTCATCTCTAATCTACGGTGTGTTTTGACTAGATAGGATAGTTTCAATCGTGGCAAGATTCATGGCAAACACAATGTGCTAGGAATCAGATAGGGATAGCACAGTGATCGAGTCCATACCCTAGTTCGCGGATGAACTCACTACGGCAGAAACGGCGGGGATGATTTCCGTTGACGGCGGCGGAGACCAGCAACTGGAGGCAGCTGGCGACGAGGAGGACGATCCGGAGACCCTGGAGGCAGAGCGGGCTAAGCGCGGGCGAATGAGTTCGGAGAAAAATTCCAAAATTTTGCCCGTGGGTATATATAGCCCGACCCTGTCGGTGTGACCGAGTGGAACAACTCGGTGGCACCGAGATGCATAACTTCTGACAGTTACAACAACTTGGTGTGACCGAAAAGTTCAAATCGGTTGCACCGAGATTGAAAACCTAGATTGACTTAGTGATCTCGGTATGACCGAAATGGAAGAATCAGTCAGACCGAAACGCACAAAGAAGTTTTGGAAGTTTAAGTCTATGACGAATCGGGGACTCCGAGTGCTCCTCACACGGAGTGGTTCGAATCTGACTTGATCAAATTTTGTGATGTAGCATGAATAGAGTTTGAGACAAGAAAAGCATAGATAGCTAGAAAAGGTTCTTAGGCATTCTTTTCCATCCACTTGGCAAAAGAAAAAGAAACCAATCAATCAAAACAACAAGTGGATTTCCTCGAATGAGTGAAATATGCAACCAACATGCTCACACAATAAAATGGCAAATGAAATATGTGGCAAAGCATGCACAACCTGTTGGGGAACGTAGCAGAAATTCAAAATTTTCCTACGTGTCACCAAGATCTATCTATGGATAAACCAGCAACGAGGGGAAGGAGAGTGCATCTACATACCCTTGTAGATCACTAAGCGGAAGCGTTCAAGAGAACGGGGTTGAAGGAGTCATAATCGTCGTGATCCAAATCACCGGAGATCCTAGTGCCGAACGGACGGCACCTCCGTGTTCAACACACGTACAGCCCGGTGACGTCTCCCATGCCTTGATCCAGCAAGGAGAGAGGGAGAGGTTGAGGAAGACTCCATCCAGCAGCAGCACAACGGCGTGGTGGTGGTGGAGGAGCGTGGCAATCCTGCAGGGCTTCGCCAAGCACCGCGAGAGAGGAGGAGTACTTGGGAGAGGGGGAGGGCTGCGCCAGAACTTGGGGTGCGGCTGCCCTCCCACCCCTCCACTATTTATAGGGGGGGAAGAGGGGGCCGGCCCCCCTAGATCCCATCTAGGGTTGGGGGCGGCGGCCAAGGGGGGAGGAGTGCCTCCCAAGTCAAGTGGAGGCCCTCCCCCTTAGGGTTTCCCCCTTCCCATGCGCATGGGCCTTGGGGGGGCTGGTGCCCCTGGCCCATTAAGGCTAGGGCGCCCCCCTACAGCCCATGCTGCTGTATTGGACGTGGTGGAACAATTTCCGGACCTCCGGACCCCTCCAGAATCCTCCGGAACCTTCTGGAAGCTTCCCGGTACAATACCGGAAAAACCCGAACTTTTCCCGGAACCCGAACAACAACTTTCCATATATAAATCTTTACCTCCGGACCATTCCGGAACTCCTCGTGACGTCCGGGATCTCATCCGGGACTCCGAACAACATTCGGTAACCACATACAAACTTCCTTTATAACCCTAGCGTCATCGAACCTTAAGTGTGTAGACCCTACGGGTTCGGGAACCATGCAGACATGACCGAGACGTTCTCCGGTCAATAACCAACAGCGGGATCTGGATACCCATGTTGGCTCCCACATGTTCCACGATGATCTCATCGGATGAACCACGATGTCAAGGACTCAATCGATCCCGTATACAATTCCCTTTGTCTAGCGGTATTGTACTTGCCCGAGATTCGATCGTCGGTATACCGATACCTTGTTCAATCTCGTTACCGGCAAGTCTCTTTACTCGTTCCGTAACACATCATCCCGTGATCAACCCCTTGGTCACATTGTGCACATTATGATGATGTCCTACCGAGTGGGCCCAGAGATACCTCTCCGTTACACGGAGTGACAAATCCCAGTCTCGATTCGTGCCAACCCAACAGACACTTTCGGAGATACCTGTAGTGCACCTTTATAGCCACCCAGTTACGTTGTGACGTTTGGTACACCCAAAGCATTCCTACGGTATCCGGGAGTTGCACAATCTCATGGTCTAAGGAAATGATACTTGACATTAGAAAAGCTTTAGCATACGAACTACGATCTTTGTGCTAGGCTTAGGATTGGGTCTTGTCCATCACATCATTCTCCTAATGATGTGATCCCGTTATCAACGACATCCAATGTCCATGGTCAGGAAACCGTAACCATCTATTGATCAACGAGCTAGTCAACTAGAGGCTTACTAGGGACATGGTGTTGTCTATGTATCCACACATGTATCTGAGTTTCCTATCAATACAATTATAGCATGGATAATAAACGATTATCATGAACAAGGAAATATAATAATAACTTATTTATTATTGCCTCTAGGGCATATTTCCAACAGTCTCCCACTTGCACTAGAGTCAATAATCTTGTTCACATCGCCATGTGATTAACACTCACAGGTCACATCGCCATGTGACCAACATCCAAAGAGTTTACTAGTGTCACTAAACTAGTTCACATCATCATGTGATTAAGACTCAATGAGTTCTGGGGTTTGATCATGTTTTGCTTGTAAGAGAGGTTTTAGTCAACGGGTCTGCAACATTCAGATCCGTATGTACTTCGCAAATCTCTAGGTCATATTGTAAATGCTGCTTCCACGCTCCACTTGGAGCTATTCAAAATGGTTGCTCCACTATATGTATCTGGTTTGCTACTCAGAGTCATTCGGATAGGTGTTAAAGCTTGCATCGACGTAACTCTTTACGCCGAACTCTTTATCACCTCCATAACCGAGAAACATATCCTTATTCCTCTAAGGATAATTTTGACCGCCATCTGGTGAGCCACTCCTTGATCACCTTTGTACCCTCTTGCCAGACATGTGGCAAGGCACACATCAGGTGCGGTACTTAGCATAGCATACTGTAGAGCCTACGTCTAAAGCATAGGGGACGACCGTCGTCCTTTCTCCCTTTTCTGCCATGGTTGAGCTTTAAGTCTTAACTCCGTACCTTACTACTCAGGCAAGAACTCATTCTTTGACTGATCCATCTTGAACACCTTCAAGATCATGTTAAGGTATGTGCTCATTTGAAAGTACTATTGAGCGGTTTTTGATCTATCCTCATAGATCTTGATGCTCAATGTTCAAGCAGCTTAATCCAGGTTTTCTATTTAAAAACACTTTTCAAATAACCCTATATGCTTTCTAGAAATTCTACATCATTTCTGATCAACAATATGTCAACAACATATACTCATCAGAAATTCTATAGTGCTCCCACTCACTTCTTTGGAAATACAAGTTTCTCATAAACTTTGTATAAACCAAAATCTTTGATCATCTTATCAAAGTGCATATTCCAACTCCGATATGCTTACTCCAGTCCATGGAAGGATCGCTGGAGCTAGCATACCTTTTAGCATCCTTAGGATCGACAAAACCTTTCTGATTGTATCACATACAACCTTTCCTTACGAAAACTGGTAAGGAAACTCGTTTTGACATCCATCTGCCAGATTTCATAAATGCAGCTAATGCTAACATGATTCCGACGGACTTAAGCATCGCTACGGATGAGAAAATCTCATCGTAGTCAACTCCTTGAACTTGTGAAAAACTCTTCGCCACAAGTCGAGCTTCATAGATGGTGACATTACCATCCACGTCCGTCTTCTTCTTAAAGATCCATTTATCTCAATGGCTTGCCGATCATTGGGCAAGTCCACCAAAGTCCATGCTTTGTTCTGATACATGGATCCTATCTCGGATTTCATGGCTTCTAACCATTTGTCGGAATTTGGGCCCACCATCGCTTCTCCATAGCTCGTAGGTTCATTGTTGTCTAGCAACATGACCTTCAAGACAGGATTACTGTACCACTCTGAAGCAGTACGCATCCTTGTCACCCTACGAGGTACGGTAGTGACTTGATCCGAAGTTTCATGATCACTATCATAAGCTTCTACTTCAATTGGTGTAGGTGCCACAGGAACAACTTTCTGTGCCCTGCTACACACTAGTTGTAGTGATGGTTCAATAACCATATCAAGTCTCCACCATCCTCCCACTCAACTTTTCGAGACAAACTTTTCCTCGAGAAAGGACCCGATTCAAGAAACAATCCCTATTGCTTTCGGATCTGAATTAGGAGGTATACCCAACTGTTTTGGGTGTCCTATGAAGATGCATTTTATCCGCTTTGGGTTCGAGCTTATCAACCTGAAACTTTTTCACATAAGCGTCGCAGCCCCAAACTTTTAAGAAACGACAACTTAGGTTTCTCCAAACCATAGTTCAAACGGTGTCGTCTCAACGGAATTACGTGGTGCCCTATTAAAGTGAGTGCGGTTGTCTCTAATGCCTAACCCATGAACGATAGTGGTAATTCGATAAGAGACATCATGGTACGCACCATATCCAATAGGGTGCAACTATGATGTTCGGACACACCATCACACTATGGTGTTCCAGGCGGTATTAATTGTGAAACAATTTCCACAATGTCTTAATTGCGTGCCAAAGCTCGTAACTCAGATACTCATCTCTATGATCATATCATAGACATTTTATCCTCTTGTCACGATGATCTTCAACTTCACTCTGAAATTACTTGAACCATTCAATAATTCAGACTTGTGTTTCATCAAGTAAATATACTCAACATCTACTCGAATCATCTGTGAAGTAAGAACATAACGATATTCACTGCATGCCTCAGCACTCATTGGACTGCACACATCAAAATGTGTTACTTCCAACAAGTTGCTATCTTGTTCCATCTTACTGAAAACGAGGCTTTTCAGTCATCTTGCCCATGTGGTATGATTTGCATATCTCAAGTGATTCAAAATCAAGTGAGTCCAAACGATCCATCTGCATGGAGTTTCTTCATGCGTATACACCAATAGACATGGTTCGCATGTCTCAAACTTTTCAAAAACGAGTGAGTCCAAAGATCCATCAACATGGAGCTTCTTCATGCGTTTTATACCAATATGACTTACATGGCAGTGCCACAAGTAAGTGGTACTATCATTACTATCTTATATCTTTTGGCATGAAAATGTGTATCACTACGATCGAGATTCAATAAACCATTCCTTTAGGTGCAAGACCATTGAAGGTATTATTCAAATAAATAGAGTAACCATTATTCTCCTTAAATGAATAACCGTATTGCGATAGACATAATCCAATCATGTCTATGCTCAACGCAAACACCAAATGACAATTATTCAGGTTTAATACTAATCTTGATGGTAGAGGGAGCGTGCGATGTTTGATCACATCAAACTTGGAAACACTTCCAACACATATCGTCAGCTCACCTTTAGCTAGTCTCCGTTTATTCCGTAGCTCTTTTATTTCGAGTTACTAACATTTAGCAACCGAACTGGTATCTAATACCCTAGTGCTACTAGGAGTACTAGTAAAGTACACATTAACATAATGTATATCCAATATACTTCTATCGACCTTGCCAGCCGTCTCATCTACCAAGTATCTAGGGTAATTCCGCTCTAGTGACTATTCCCCTTATCACAGAAGCACTTAGTCTCGGGTTTGGGTTCAACCTTGGGTTTCTTCACTGGAGCAGCAGCTGATGTTCCGTTTCATGAAGTATCCCTTCTTGCCCTTGCCCTTCTTGAAACTAGTGGTTTCACCAACCATCAACAATTTATTCTCCTTCTTGATTTCTACTTTCGCAGTGTCAAACATCGTGAATACCTCAAGGATCATCATATCTATCCCTGATATGTTATAGTTCATCACGAAGCTCTAGCAGCTTGGTGGCAATGACTTTGGAGAAACATCACTATCTCATCTGGAAGATCAACTCCCACTTGATTCAAGTGATTGTTGCACTCAAACAATCTGAGCACAAGCTCAACGATTGAGCTTTCCTCCCTTAGTTTGCTGGCTAAGAAAATTGTCGGAGGTCTTATACCTCTTGACGTGGGCACGAGCCTGAAATCCCAATTTCAGCCCTCAAAAACATCTCATATGTTTTGCGACGTTTCGAAAACGTCTTTGGTGCCTCAACTCTAAACCGTTTAACTGAACTATCACGTAGTTATCAAAACGTGTACGTCCGATGTTCGCAACATCCACAAACGACGTTTGGGGTTCAGCACACTGAGCGGTGCATTAAGGACATAAGCCTTCTATGAAGCAACGAGGACAATCCTCAGTATACAGACCTAGTCTGCATAATTGCTACTATCAACTTTCAACTAATTTTCTCTAGGAACATATCTAAACAGTAGAACTAAAGCGCGAGCTTATGACATAATTTGCAAAAATCTTTTGACTATGTTCAGGATAATTAAGTTCATCTTATGAACTCCCACTCAGATAGACATCCCTCTAGTCATCTAAGTGATTACATGATCTGAGTCAACTAGGCCGTGTCCGATCATCACGTGAGACGGACTAGTCATCATCGGTGAACATCTTCATGTTGATCGTATCTACTATACGACTCATGCTCGACCTTTCGGTCTCTTGTGTTCCGAGGCCATGTCTGTACATGCTAGGCTCGTCAAGTCAACCTAAGTGTTTCGCGTGTGTAAATCTGGCTTACACCCGTTGTATGTGAACGTAAGAATCTATCACACCCGATCATCACGTGGTGCTTCGAAACGACGAACTTTCGCAACGGTGCACAGTTAGGGGGAACACTTTCTTGAAATTTTAATGAGGGATCATCTTATTTACTACCGTCGTTCTAAGCAAATAAGATGCATAAACATGATAAACATCACATGCAATCAAATAGTGACATGATATGGCCAATATCATTTTGCTCCTTTTGATCTCCATCTTCGGGGCTCCATGATCATCATCGTCACCGGCATGACACCATGATCTCCATCATCATGATCTCCATCATCGTGTCTCCATGAAGTTGTCTCGCCAACTTATTACTTCTACTACTATGGCTACCGGTTAGCAATAAAGTAAAGTAATTACATGGCGTTGTTCAATGACACGCAGGTCATACAATAAATAAAGACAACTCCTATGGCTCCTGCCGGTTGTCATACTCATCGACATGCAAGTCGTGATTCCTATTACAAGAACATGATCAATCTCATACATCACATATCATTCATCACATTCTTCTTGGCCATATCACATCACATAGCATACCCTGCAAAAACAAGTTAGACGTCCTCTAATTGTTGTTTGCATGTTTTACGTGGCTGCTATGGGTTTCTAGCAAGAACGTTTCTTACCTACGCAAAACCACAACGTGATATGCCAATTGCTATTTACCCTTCATAAGGACCCTTTTCATCGAATCCGTTCCGACTAAAGTGGGAGAGACTGGCACCCGCTAGCCACCTTATGCACCAAGTGCATGTCAGTCGGTGGAACCTGTCTCACGTAAGTGTACGTGTAAGGTCGGTCCGGGCCGCTTCATCCCACAATACCGTCGAAACAAGATTGGACTAGTAACGGTAAGCATATTGAACAAAATCAACGCCCACAACTACTTTGTGTTCTACTCATGCAAAGAATCTACGCAATAGACCTAGCTCATGATGCCACTGTTGGGGAACGTAGCAGAAATTCAAAATTTCCTACGTGTCACCAAGATCTATCTATGGAGAAACCAGCAACGAGGGGAAGGAGAGTGCATCTACATACCCTTGTAGATCGCTAAGCGGAAGCGTTCAAGAGAACGGGGTTGAAGGAGTCGTACTCGTCGTGATCCAAATCACCGGAGATCCTAGTGCCGAACGGACGGCACCTCCGCGTTCAACACACGTACAGCCCGGTGACGTCTCCCATGCCTTGATCCAGCAAGGAGAGAGGGAGAGGTTGAGGAAGACTCCATCCAGCAGCAGCACAACGGCGTGGTGGTGGTGGAGGAGCGTGGCAATCCTGCAGGGCTTCGCCAAGCACCGCAAGAGAGGAGGAGTACTTGGGAGAGGGGGAGGGCTGCGCCAGAACTTGGGGTGCGGCTGCCCTCCCACCCCTCCACTATTTATAGGTGGGGGGAAGAGGGGGCCGGCCCCCCTAGATCCCATCTAGGGTTGGGGGCGGCGGCCAAGGGGGGAGGAGTGCCTCCCAAGTCAAGTGGAGGCCCTCCCCCTTAGGGTTTCCCCCTTCCCATGCGCATGGGCCTTGGGGGGCTGGTGCCCCTGGCCCATTAAGGCTAGGGCGCCCCCCTACAGCCCATGCTGCTGTATTGGACGTGGTGGAACAATTTCCGGACCTCCGGACCCCTCCGGAATCCTCCGGAACCTTCTGGAAGCTTCCCGGTACAATACCGGAAAAACCCGAACTTTTCCCGGAACCCGAACAACAACTTTCCATATATAAATCTTTACCTCCGGACCATTCCGGAACTCCTCGTGACGTCCGGGATCTCATCCGGGACTCCGAACAACATTCGGTAACCACATACAAACTTCCTTTATAACCCTAGCGTCATCGAACCTTAAGTGTGTAGACCCTACGGGTTCGGGAACCATGCAGACATGACCGAGACGTTCTCCGGCCAATAACCAACAGCGGGATCTGGATACCCATGTTGGCTCCCACATGTTCCACGATGATCTCATCGGATGAACCACGATGTCAAGGACTCAATCGATCCCGTATACAATTCCCTTTGTCTAGCGGTATTGTACTTGCCCGAGATTCGATCGTCGGTATACCGATACCTTGTTCAATCTCGTTACCGGCAAGTCTCTTTACTCGTTCCGTAACACATCATCCCGTGATCAACCCCTTGGTCACATTGTGCACATTATGATGATGTCCTACCGAGTGGGCCCAGAGATACCTCTCCGTTTACACGGAGTGACAAATCCCAGTCTCGATTCGTGCCAACCCAACAGACACTTTCGGAGATACCTGTAGTGCACCTTTATAGCCACCCAGTTACGTTGTGACGTTTGGTACACCCAAAGCATTCCTACGGTATCCGGGAGTTGCACAATCTCATGGTCTAAGGAAATGATACTTGACATTAGAAAAGCTTTAGCATACGAACTACGATCTTTGTGCTAGGCTTAGGATTGGGTCTTGTCCATCACATCATTCTCCTAATGATGTGATCCCGTTATCAACGACATCCAATGTCCATGGTCAGGAAACCGTAACCATCTATTGATCAACGAGCTAGTCAACTAGAGGCTTACTAGGGACATGGTGTTGTCTATGTATCCACACATGTATCTGAGTTTCCTATCAATACAATTATAGCATGGATAATAAACGATTATCATGAACAAGGAAATATAATAATAACTAATTTATTATTGCCTCTAGGGCATATTTCCAACAGTCTCCCACTTGCACTAGAGTCAATAATCTAGTTCACATCGCCATGTGATTAACACTCACAGGTCACATCGCCATGTGACCAACATCCAAAGAGTTTACTAGTGTCACTAAACTAGTTCACATCATCATGTGATTAAGACTCAATGAGTTCTGGGGTTTGATCATGTTTTGCTTGTGAGAGAGGTTTTAGTCAACGGGTCTGCAACATTCAGATCCGTATGTACTTCGCAAATCTCTAGGTCATATTGTAAATGCTGCTTCCACGCTCCACTTGGAGCTATTCCAAATGGTTGCTCCACTATACGTATCCGGTTTGCTACTCAGAGTCATTCGGATAGGTGTTAAAGCTTGCATCGACGTAACTCTTTACGTCGAACTCTTTATCACCTCCATAACCGAGAAACATATCCTTATTCCTCTAAGGATAATTTTGACCGCTATCTGGTGATCCACTCCTTGATCACCTTTGTACCCTCTTGCCAGACATGTGGCAAGGCACACATCAGGTGCGGTACTTAGCATAGCATACTGTAGAGCCTACGTCTAAAGCATAGGGGACGACCTTCGTCCTTTCTCTCTTTTCTGCCGTGGTCGAGCTTTAAGTCTTAACTTCAGTACCTTACTACTCAGGCAAGAACTCCTTCTTTGACTGATCCATCTTGAACACCTTCAAGATCATGTCAAGGTATGTGCTCATTTGAAAGTACTATTAAGCGTTTTTGATCTATCCTCATAGATCTTGATGCTCAATGTTCAAGCAGCTTAATCCAGGTTTTCTATTGAAAAACACTTTTCAAATAACCCTATATGCTTTCCAGAAATTCTACATCATTTCTGATCAACAATATGTCAACAACATATACTCATCAGAAATTCTATAGTGCTCCCACTCACTTCTTTGGAAATACAAGTTTCTCATAAACTTTGTATAAACCCAAAATCTTTGATCATCTTATCAAAGTGCATATTCCAACTCCGAGATGCTTACTCCAGTCCATGGAAGGATCGCTGGAGCTAGCATACCTTTTAGCATCCTAAGGATCGACAAAACCTTTCTGATTGTATCACATACAACCTATCCTTACTTAAACTGGTAAGGAAACTCGTTTTGACATCTATCTGCCAGATTTCATAAATGCAGCTAATGCTAACATGATTCCGACGGACTTTAAGCATCACTACGGATGAGAAAATCTCATCATAGTCAACTCCTTGAACTTGTGAAAAACTCTTCGCCACAAGTCGAGCTTCATAGATGGTGACATTACCATCCACGTCCGTCTTCTTCTTAAAGATCTATTTATCTCAATGGCTTGCCAATCATTGGGCAAGTCCACCAAAGTCCATGCTTTGTTCTGATACATGGATCCTATCTCGGATTTCATGGCTTCTAACCATTTGTCGGAATTTGGGCCCACCATTGCTTCTCCATAGCTTGTAGGTTCATTGTTGTCTAGCAACATGACCTTCAAGACAGGATTACTGTACCACTCTGAAGCAGTACGCATCCTTGTCACCCTACGAGGTACGGTAGTGACTTGATCCGAAGTTTCATGATCACTATCATAAGCTTCTACTTCAATTGGTGTAGGTGCCACAGGAACAACTTCCTGTGCCCTGCTACACACTAGTTGTAGTGATGGTTCAATAACCATATCAAGTCTCCACCATCCTCCCACTCAACTTTTCGAGACAAACTTTTCCTCGAGAAAGGACCCGGATTCAAGAAACAATCCCTATTGCTTTCGGATCTGAATTAGGAGGTATACCCAACTGTTTTGGGTGTCCTATGAAGATGCATTTTATCCGCTTTGGGTTCGAGCTTATCAACCTGAAACTTTTTCACATAAGCGTCGCAGCCCCAAACTTTTAAGAAACGACAACTTAGGTTTCTCCAAACCACAGTTCAAACGGTGTCGTCTCAACGGAATTACGTGGTGCCCTATTAAAGTGAGTGCGGTTGTCTCTAATGCCTAACCCATGAACGATAGTGGTAATTCGATAAGAGACATCATGGTACGCACCATATCCAATAGGGTGCAACTATGATGTTCGGACACACCATCACACTATGGTGTTCCAGGCGGTATTAATTGTGAAACAATTTCCACAATGTCTTAATTGCGTGCCAAAGCTTGTAACTCAGATACTCATCTCTATGATCATATCATAGACATTTTATCCTCTTGTCACAATGATCTTCAACTTCACTCTGAAATTACTTGAACCATTCAATAATTCAGACTTGTGTTTCATCAAGTAAATATACTCAACATCTACTCGAATCATCTGTGAAGTAAGAACATAACGATATTCACTGCATGCCTCAGCACTCATTGGACTGCACACATCAAAATGTGTTACTTCCAACAAGTTGCTATCTTGTTCCATCTTACTGAAAACGAGGCTTTTCAGTCATCTTGCCCATGTGGTATGATTTGCATATCTCAAGTGATTCAAAATCAAGTGAGTCCAAACGATCCATCTGCATGGAGTTTCTTCATGCGTATACACCAATAGACATGGTTCGCATGTCTCAAACTTTTCAAAAACGAGTGAGTCCAAAGATCCATCAACATGGAGCTTCTTCATGCGTTTTATACCAATATGACTTACATGGCAGTGCCACAAGTAAGTGGTACTATCATTACTATCTTATATCTTTTGGCATGAAAATGTGTATCACTACGATCGAGATTCAATAAACCATTCCTTTAGGTGCAAGACCATTGAAGGTATTATTCAAATAAATAGAGTAACCATTATTCTCCTTAAATGAATAACCGTATTGCGATAGACATAATCCAATCATGTCTATGCTCAACGCAAACACCAAATGACAATTATTCAGGTTTAATACTAATCTTGATGGTAGAGGGAGCGTGCGATGTTTGATCACATCAAACTTGGAAACACTTCCAACACATATCGTCAGCTCACCTTTAGCTAGTCTCCGTTTATTCCGTAGCTCTTTTATTTCGAGTTACTAACACTTAGCAACCGAACCGGTATCTAATACCCTGGTGCTACTAGGAGTACTAGTAAAGTACACATTAACATAATGTATATCCAATATACTTCTATCGACCTTGCCAGCCTTCTCATCTACCAAGTATCTAGGGTAATTCCGCTCTAGTGACTATTCCCCTTATCACAGAAGCACTTAGTCTCGGGTTTGGGTTCAACCTTGGGTTTCTTCACTGGAGCAGCAGCTGATTTGCCGTTTCATGAAGTATCCCTTCTTGCCCTTGCCCTTCTTGAAACTAGTGGTTTCACCAACCATCAACAATTGATTCTCCTTCTTGATTTCTACTTTCGCGGTGTCAAATATCGTGAATACCTCAAGGATCATCATATCTATCCCTGATATGTTATAGTTCATCATGAAGCTCTAGCAGCTTGGTGGCAATGACTTTGGAGAAACATCACTATCTCATCTGGAAGATCAACTCCCACTCGATTCAAGTGATTGTTGCACCCAGACAATCTGAGCACAAGCTCAACGATTGAGCTTTTCTCCCTTAGTTTGCAGGCTAAGAAAATTGTCGGAGGTCTTATACCTCTTGACGTGGGCACGAGCCTGAAATCCCAATTTCAGCCCTCAAAAACATCTCGTATGTTCCCCGACGTTTCGAAAACGTCTTTGGTGCCTCAACTCTAAACCGTTTAACTGAACTATCACGTAGTTATCAAAACGTGTATGTCCGATGTTCGCAACATCCACAAAGGACGTTTGGGGTTCAGCACACTGAGCGGTGCATTAAGGACATAAGCCTTCTACGAAGCAACAAGGACAATCCTCAGTATACAGACCTAGTCTGCATAATTGCTACTATCAACTTTCAACTAAGTTTTCTCTAGGAACATATCTAAAATAGTAGAACTTAAGCGCGAGCTATGACATAATTTGCAAGAATCTTTTGACTATGTTCAGGATAATTAAGTTCATCTTATGAACTCCCACTCAGATAGACATCCCTCTAGTCATCTAAGTGATTACGTGATCCGAGTCAACTAGGCCGTGTCCGATCATCACGTGAGACGGACTAGTCATCATCGGTGAACATCTTCATGTTGATCGTATCTACTATACGACTCATGCTCGACCTTTCGGTCTCTTGTGTTCCGAGGCCATGTTTGTACATGCTAGGCTCGTCAAGTCAACCTAAGTGTTTCGCGTGTGTAAATCTGGTTTACACCCGTTGTATGTGAACGTTAGAATCTATCACACCCGATCATCACGTGGTGCTTCGAAACGACGAACTTTCGCAACGGTGCACAGTTAGGGGGAACACTTTCTTGAAATTTTAATGAGGGATCATCTTATTTACTACCATCATTCTAAGCAAATAAGATGCATAAACATGATAAACATCACATGCAATCAAAAAGTGACATGATATGGCCAATATCATTTTGCTCCTTTTGATCTCCATCTTCGGGGCTCCATGATCATCATCGTCACCGGCATGACACCATGATCTCCATCATCATGATCTCCATCATCGTGTCTCCATGAAGTTGTCTCGCCAACTTATTACTTCTACTACTATGGCTACCGGTTAGCAATAAAGTAAAGTAATTACATGGCGTTGTTCAATGACACGCAGGTCATACAATAAATAAGACAACTCCTATGGCTCCTGCCGGTTGTCATACTCATCGACATGCAAGTCGTGATTCCTATTACAAGAACATGATCAATCTCATACATCACATATCATTCATCACATTCTTCTTGGCCATATCACATCACATAGCATACCCTGCAAAAACAAGTTAGACGTCCTCTAATTGTTGTTTGCATGTTTTACGTGGCTGCTATGGGTTTCTAGCAAGAACGTTTCTTACCTACGCAAAACCACAACGTGATATGCCAATTGCTATTTACCCTTCATAAGGACCCTTTTCATCGAATCCGTTCCGACTAAAGTGGGAGAGACTGGCACCCGCTAGCCACCTTATGCACCAAGTGCATGTCAGTCGGTGGAACCTGTCTCACGTAAGTGTACGTGTAAGGTCGGTCCGGGCCGCTTCATCCCACAATACCGTCGAAACAAGATTGGACTAGTAACGGTAAGCATATTGAACAAAATCAACGCCCACAACTACTTTGTGTTCTACTCGTGCAAAGAATCTACGCAATAGACCTAGCTCATGATGCCACTGTTGGGGAACGTAGCAGAAATTCAAAAATTTCCTACGTGTCACCAAGATCTATCTATGGAGAAACTAGCAACAAGGGGAAGGAGAGTGCATCTACATACCCTTCTAGATCGCTAAGTGGAAGCGTTCAAGAGAACAGGGTTGAAGGAGTCGTACTCGTCGTGATCCAAATCACCGGAGATCCTAGTGCCGAACGGACGGCACCTCCGCGTTCATCACACGTACAGCCCGGTAACGTCTCCCATGCCTTGATCCAGCAAGGATAGAGGGAGAGGTTGAGGAAGACTCCATCCAGCAGCAGCACAACAGCATGGTGGTGGTGGTGGAGGAGCGTGGAAATCCTCCAGGGCTTCGCCAAGCACCGCGAGAGAGGAGGAGTACTTGGGAGAGGGGGAGGGCTGCGCCAGAACTTGGGGTGCGGCTGCCCTCCCACCTCTCCACTATTTATAAGGGGGGAAGAGGGGACCGCCCCCCCTAGATCCCATCTAGGGTTGGGGCGGCGGCCAAGGGGGGAGGAGTGCCTCCCAAGTCAAGTGGAGGCCCTCCCCCTTAGGGTTTCCCCCTTCCCATGTGCATGGGCCTTGGGGGGGCTAGTGCCCCTGGCCCATTACGGCTAGGGCACCCCCTACAGCCCATGCTATTGTATTGGACGTGCTGGAACAATTTCCGGACCTTCGGAGCCCTCCGGAATCCTCCGGAACCTTCTGGAAGCTTCCCGATACAATACTGGAAAAACCCGAACTTTTCTCGGAACCCGAACAACAACTTTCCATATATAAATCTTTACCTCCGGACCATTCCGGAACTCCTCGTGATATCCGGGATCTCATCTGGGACTCCGAACAACATTCGGTAACAACATACAATCTTCCTTTATAACCCTAGCATCATCGAACCTTAAGTGTGTAGACCCTACGGGTTCGGGAACCATGCAGACATGACCGAGACGTTCTCCGGCCAATAACCAATAGCGGGATCTGGATACCCATGTTGGCTCCCACATGTTCCACGATGATCTCATCGGATGAACCACGATGTCAAGGACTCAATCGATCCCGTATACAATTCCCTTTGTCTAGCGGTATTGTACTTGCCC
Source organism: Triticum aestivum (assembly GCF_018294505.1). Classification (NCBI taxonomy): domain Eukaryota; kingdom Viridiplantae; phylum Streptophyta; class Magnoliopsida; order Poales; family Poaceae; genus Triticum; species Triticum aestivum. The sequence continues at coordinate 140,756,693 of NC_057804.1, forward strand.
GAGATTCGATCGTCGGTATACCGATACCTTGTTCAATCTCGTTACCGGCAAGTCTCTTTACTCGTTCTGTAACACATCATCCCGTGATCAACCCCTTGGTCACATTGTGCACATTATGATGATGTCCTACCGAGTGGGCCCAGAGATACCTCTCCGTTTACCGGAGTGACAAATCCCAGTCTCGATTCGTGCCAACCCAACAGACACTTTCGGAGATACCTGTAGTGCACCTTTATAGCCACCCAGTTACGTTGTGACGTTTGGTACACCCAAAGCATTCCTACGGTATCCGGGAGTTGCACAATCTCATGGTCTAAGGAAATGATACTTGACATTAGAAAAGCTTTAGCATACGAACTACGATCTTTGTGCTAGGCTTAGGATTGGGTCTTGTCCATCACATCATTCTCCTAATGATGTGATCCCGTTATCAACGACATCCAATGTCCATGGTCAGGAAACCGTAATCATCTATTGATCAACGAGCTAGTCAATTAGAGGCTTACTAGGGACATGGTGTTGTCTATGTATCCACACATGTATCTGAGTTTCCTATCAGTACAATTATAGCATGGATAATAAACGATTATCATGAACAAGGAAATATAATAATAACTTATTTATTATTGCCTCTAGGGCATATTTCCAACACAACCAATTCTAGCATCTATCAAGCAATTGGCGATGACTAGGTCATCTATATATGAGTATACTGACTTAGGAGTCAAATGAGAACATTTGATCATAGGTCATACTCATCGTTTACGCTCAAGTGGGGTTACCACTTTTACGTAATGCATTGATGTGTTCACACCATTAGAGTTGCTTTGACTCAATTCTTAGAGTAAAGCTCCCCCTAGATGTGAGATCCCCCCTAAGAGGGATGAACTAACCTTGGGTTTTGTCAATGATGACTTCATGTAGGTGTTGAAGATGTGGATGCTCAACGTTGATGTAGATCATTTGGAGCAATCCTTTGGAGTGAGTTGCACTTTCAATACCTACACGGGTTAGTCCCACAAGGAACAAACAAGGATATCCATAGACATAGAGTGATGCACACACAAGATGATGTCTATGAGAGCATTAGGTTACCTTGTCCCTTGTCTTACCAACAAGTGGGTTTGTGACTCCTCGAACTAGTGCAAGGTGTGGAAGTTGATTGCACTTGTTGTTGCCAAAATGATATGAGTGAAATATGTTGGCGGAGTCACCCTCAAGAACTCTCTAGTTCTTCTTCTTCGGGATCCACATCATCTTGATGGGAATCCTTGGAGTTGTAGTCGTACTTGATGAAGTAGAACTTGACGTAGTCTTGGGAACCCACTTGACCAAGGCCTTAGGAGCTTCTTCAAATGCATCAATCTCCTCTTGAAGCTTATCCTTGCCTTTTTGCTTGTGGTCTTGTGGTGGAAGATCATCTTGAGCTTGTGTCCCTTTGAAGGAAGTAAGATCATACTTCTCTTGTTGAGGAACAAACTTCGTCTTGGGGTATTGATCTTCTTCCCACTCAACTCCATTGACATTGAGCTTTTGTTCAAAACCAACACCTTGGTTCTTCCGGTGCCTTCCTTGCTTGCGTACTATTTCCTCAAATTGCTTACTCCCGGCAAGGCTCTTGTAAACACATTTCTCTATAATTCCCTTCAATAAGCTATTTTCTTGCTCAAGTGTAACTTGGCTAAGAGAATCATTAGTGGAATCAAGAGAACTACTAGAAGAAACATCATAGCATGATTATTGTTACTACTAGAGGAAGAATCCTTCTTGTTCTTGTTACTAGACTTGACTTGAGGCATGCAAGTAGATAAGAGTAGACGCTTGGCAATGTAAGAAGAACTTTTCTTACGAAGATCATCATTGATTGCCTTTAAGAACTCATGCTCTTGCTCAAGGTTGAGCTTTTCAAAGCGTAACTTCTCATGAGTCCTTAAAAGTTCTCGATGATCTTCTAAGATAGTTTCATGAGCTAACTTAAGAGTGTTTAGTTCTTTAGTTAGAAGCTCAATCTTCTCCTTATCATTGTCATTCGTTTTATCTTGATTAGCATGATTAATTGACATTTCATCATAGTATTCATCACTAGAGTTGTCAACAAGTAAATCATCATCACCTAACAAGTCATCTTCATCACTATTGAAATCAACATACTTGGGGTGTGTTACCTTTGGGCCTTTAGCCATGAAGCATCTTCCAAGTCCTTCATTTGGTGAATCAAATATGTCGTAGGAGTTGGTTGACACAAGTGCTAGACCGGCAACACCTTCATCTTGAGTATATTCGGAGTCGGAGTTACAGCTTCTCTCGGAGTGATTGTCGGAGTCGGAGCCGGATACCCATTCACCAACATGAGCTTGATGTCTTTGTTTTGTGTAGCTCCTTGATGATTTGTCCTTCCTTTCCGAATCCTTGCTTCTCCGGGATGTTCTTCATTCATAACGATCATCTCTACTCCTCCTCTCTCTTGGTGGTGATTCTTCTCTTCTACTTCTCCTCTTGGGTGATTCTTCTCTTCTTTTGTAGGGTGTCGTACACTCATTGGAATAGTGTCCGGGTCTTCCACAATTGTAGCAATTGCGCTCTCGACTAGAAGATCTTTTGTCATTGTAGGACCTTGACTTGGAGCTTCTCTCTTTGCTTCTACTCTTGTAGAATTTGTTGAAGTTCTTCACCATTAAGCTCAATTCTTCATTGAAGGTTTGTTTCTCACTTGATGATGTGGGGGCTTCACATGAGGCTTTGTAAGAACCACTTGACTTGTTGTGAAGTTCCTCCTTATCCTTGAGTGACATATCATGAGCAACAATTCTTCCAATGACTTCCGTTGGCTTGAGATCTTTGTAATTGGGCATCATTTGGATCAATGTGCACACGGTATCATATTGTCCATCCAAAGCTCTTAGGATCTTCTTGATGATGAATTTGTCGGTCATCTCTTCACTTCCTAAGCCGGCAATCTCATTTGTGATAAGAGCAAGCCTAGAGTACATTTCAGCGACACCTTCACCATCCTTCATTTTGAACTTGCCAAGTTGACTTTGAAGCACGTCCAACTTGGATTCCTTGACGGAGTCGGTACCTTCATGCATATCAATCAAAGTATCCCAAATTTCCTTTGCATTCTCAAGACGGCTGGTTTTGTTAAATTCTTCGAGGCACAATCCGCTGAAGAGGATATCACAAGCTTGAGCGTTGTATTGCAGCATCTTCAACTCTTCCGCGCTAGCTTCACGGTTCGGTTCTCTCCCATCAAAAATCACCTTGCAAGCCAATACACACAATAGCCCAAACGGCGGGGTTATGTCCAAGAATATGCATTTTCATCTTATGCTTCCAACTAGCAAAATTAGTACCATCAAAGTAAGGACCTCTATGGTGATAATTTCCCTTGCTAGACGCCATACTCTCCTAGGTTGTGAAACCAAGGCTATGACCACCAAACGCTATGGAAATCAAAGCAAATGAAGACCTAAGCTCTGATACCACTTGTAGGATCGAAAGTATATCTAGAGGGGGGGTGATTAGACTACTTGACCAAATAAAAACTTATCATTTTCCCAATTTTAGTCTTTGGCAGATTTTAGCTAACTTAGCACAATTCAAGCAAGCATGCAAAGAGTATATGAGCAGCAGAAAGTAAAGCATGCAACTTGCAAGAATGTAAAGGGAAGGGTTTGGAGAATTCAAACGCAATTGGAGACATGGATGTTTTTGTCGTGGTTCCGATAGGTGGTGCTATCGTACATCCAAATTGATGGAGACTTCAACCCACGAAGGCTAACGGTTGCGCGAGTCCACGGAGGGCTCCACCCACAAAGGGTCCACGAAGAAGCAACCTTGTCTATCCCATCATGGCCGTCGCCCACGAAGGACTTGCCTCACTAGCGGTAGATCTTCACGAAGTAGGCGATCTCCTTGCCCTTACAAACTCCTTGGTTCAACTCCACAATCTTGTCGGAGGCTCCCAAGTGACACCTAGCCAATCTAGGAGACACCACTCTCCAAGAAGTAACAAATGGTGTGTTGATGATGAACTTCTTGCTCTTGTGCTTCAAATGATAGTCTCCCAACACTCAACTCTCTCTCACAGGATTTGGATTTGGTGGAAAGAAGATTTGAGTGGAAAGCAACTTGGGGAAGGCTAGAGATCAAGATTCATATGGTAGGAATGGAATATCTTGGCCTCAACACATGAGTAGGTGGTTCTCTCTCAGAAATAGCAAGTTGGAAGTATAGGTTCGTTCTGATGGCTCTCTCCACAAATGAAGAGGAAGTGGAGGGGTATATATAGCCTCCATACAAAATCTGACCGTTACACACAACTTGCCAAACTCGGTGGGACCGAATTGAGAAACTCGGTCAGACCAATTCAGCAAATCTAGTGACCGTTAGGATTTCGGTGGGACCGACATGCAACTCGGTAGGACCGATATGGTTAGGGTTAGGGCATAATGTAATCTCGGTGAGACCGATTACACAAACTTGGTGGGACCAATTTTGGTAATAAGCTAACCAGAGAGTTGGTCAGGTAAAGTCGGTGGGACCGGTTCGCTCATTTCGATGGGACCGAAATGTTACGAAAAGGAAACAGGGAGTTTACATTGCTATCTCGGTGGGACTGATCGCTCATCTCGGTGGTACCGAAACGTTACGAAGGGAAACAGAAAGATTACAATCCCATCTCGGTGAGACCGAGATCCCTATCGGTGAGACCGATTTTCCTAGGGTTTGTGGCAGTGGCTATGACATCTGAACTCGGTGGCGCCGGATAGAAAAAATCGGTGGGGCCGAGTTTGACTTTTGGTTTAGGTCATATGTGGATGTGGGAAAGTAGTTGAGGGTTTTGGAGCATATCACTAAGCACTATGTAGCAAGAACCTCATTAAGCAACACGTCATCCCTCCTTGATAGTATTGGCTTTTCCTATAGACTCAATGTGATCTTGGATCACTGAAATATAAAATGTAGAGTCTTGAGCTTTGAGCTTGAGCCAATCCTTTTATCCTTAGTATTTTGAGGAGTCCACTTTTCTCATCCATGCCATGCCATTCATTGAGCTTTTCCTGAAATATTTATCTTGAAATAGCATTAGCTCAATGAGCTATATGTTGTTTGGAATTACCAAAACCACCTAGGGATAGTTGCACTTTCAATGAGCATCTACCAGTTGGGTTTTTAACTTGGCAATCTGGTGCCTAATGGAGCCAAATGCCTCATGAGTCCACCTTTGCATGCTTCCCTTCATGTTGCTAATTAAGCCGGTTCCAAACCGCGGTCAAAGAATTTTCTCCCGAGCCTGCCGCATCCCATGCTTCCTGGACCATAACATCGTATTGATCATGTCTCGTCCACGCTTCCTCAAACTGAAACGGGCTTGTTCCCTTGCTGTCCATACGTGGAGCTATCTCCAACGCACGAACAAGAATGGCCTAATGGTCAGATTCTTCAGTTACAAGATGCTCTACACAAGTCTCAGGAAATAATTCCAAGAAGTTGTCTGTGCATGTAGCACGATCTAAGCGCACTTGGATACCTGCCGCACCATCATGTTTGTTATCCCATGTGTATGGGTACTCAGAAAAAGCCTAGATCCATGAGGCCACAATCCGCCAAACAATCATGAAAGTTTTTCATTTGTGCAAATGGCCTCGGGTTGCCTCCTAGCTGATCAGTTTGGAAGAGAGCCTCATTATAATTGCCAACACAGATCCACAAAGAGGTTGTCCTCTGCTCTTAGGTACCGGATCACATCCCATGATTTCTTCTGTAATTCGGTCCTTGGCTCCCCATAGAATCCAGTGAATCTATAGGTCTTGCCCTCCCAAACCATCTCCGCGTCGATGAAATATTGGCACCAAGGCCTGATCTTCACCTACACATTTTCCCTCCACCACAAAGCAAGACCGCGGCTCAATCTTGACAATCCACAACCACTCCACTTCTAAAACCAAGGCTCCTCTTGAGTCTCTCCATCGCTCTCGCGTTTCTGAAAGGAACACGATCGCTGGGTTGTATGACCATATCAGGTCCCGTAATTCGTCAACTTTCGAGTCCAACCCCAACCCTCGACAGTTCCAGGCCAAGAAATTTATGGTGACCGGCGGCCCCGCACGTCGGGGTCCGCCGATGAATGATTATTTTCAGAGATGCGCTCAAACACAATAGACTTTTTACATCTCGTTTGTGAAAGAACGCCTCATGCTTAGTCTGCCTATCCGGATCATCCTTCGCCACCCACATCTACTTGGTCCTTCTTTTCCTGCTCAAAACGTATTTTGGGTTGCATCTGATGTGTGGGCTTGTACTCTTTCCTTGGCTTCCTTCTGTACGTACCTCTAGTCCTTTCTTCGGAGCCACGACTACATGAACCAGACGCCCCATCAGTCCACCTTGCATGATCCTGACATTGTGAGTGTGACGAATGAACATTGTCTTTTCCCTTACTGTCCCAGGTCTTGCCCTGAGAACTACCTCTCTGCCTCTGCTGTTCAATCAGCTTGCTCCTCAGATCATGTTCTCTATGCTGTTCCAAGCCCCTCCGCGGATCATTCTCTCTCGGGACCTCGTCCCTAGTCCGTGTCTTATTAGGGCTCATCATCTCCCCCTTGATCGGTCTGTGATCCGCGCTAGTGCGCGAGTCAGCCGTTCGGGTAAATTGTGCATGTAAGTTTCTTTTGGTTGGAAGATCACGAACTCTCGGTTGGCCAGTGCGACTCTTCTCGCTGTCACCAGTCCGGCCAGTGCCGAAACTATTCGTGCTGCCCGCGGCAGCAACCCCTTGCGATCCCTCCTTAGCAGAGCTACTTCTTCCTGGTGAAGCCCTAAGCCAACCTCTCCACTGATCCGTTGAATCAATCGGTGGCTCACATACACCATTTGCATGCACTAATTGTCCACATTCAAAGAAAAAATGAGGAATCTTCTCATAATGAAAATAATACCACATCCCAATTTTATCCTCTAGTGAGGATTTCAAGTAGAAACCTCTGACCAAAGGTTCATACACAGATATCTTAGCTCTAACCCTTAAGTGTTGTCCTGTGGCCATACCCTCATAGCAGCATCCACTTTGATCACCTCACCCAACCAGTTGCCGAGGGCCTCCCCGAACGCCTTAGTTCTCTTTCCCGGTGGCAAATCACAAACCTGGAGCTAAACCTCAATCTTGTCGAAAATCATCTCAGAGGGCTGGTTATTACCTTCATACTCCTTTAGGATCAAAACATTAAAATCATACTGCCACGGGCCATTATTCATGGCGTGCTTCCAGTCTCCTTCACTACCAAAGTGCACCTCGAAGATGTTTCCACCAAGATCTCTGAACCTGGCTTCCCTATGCAGACCCCACGCATGTTGCATCGATCGTTCCAACGCTGTCTTGTTCAAGGGCCTAGTCGTGCAAGTTTTTCCTACTGCCGTCCAACGCAAGAATTTTGGCCTCACATCTTCTGGATCTTCGAAAAATATGTCCTCCGCCTGCTTGTCCAAAAGCACCATACTACCCAATCTAGCAGACAGGCTTGCAGCACGGTCCGGCGTCTTGCTCTCTGCCGGAGACTTGGAAGATCCCCGGCTACTTGATCCATCCAGCTTTCGTGCCACCGGCGTCGCCGCCGCCGCCGAGATTGGTGTGTTCTTTGGAGTCGCTGTAGCCTTCGCTCCCATCCTCTCCACCATCAGCACCGCTCCTAACGAAGACGAACCACACCGATCCGTGATTAGGGTTGCGCCGTCGCCGTAGCCACCACCGGAGCCAAGCCACCCCTGTGCGGCAAAACCCTAACCCTAGCACCAGAAGCCAATCGCCTCGGGATCGTCATAGCTTTTTCCTACATGGTGGACTCGCACTAGGCGTGTTTTTGGGTCGATGTGAAGTGTTTTTTTTTCAACGCCCCACTCCAACACGATTGAAACGAATCGATCGCATGTCAAAAAAAGAAACCACGATTGAAACGAATCGATTGCATGTCAAAAAAAGAAACGAATCGATCGCTGGCGCGGAAGTTCGAAAAAGGAATAGAAAAATGAATCGATCACTCACGCGGAAGTTTCAAAATCAAAAAAGAAAACCAAAAAAAAAAATGGATCGCTCGCGCGGAGAACGGCGCACAGTCGCAAAACAGACGCCCTCTCTGTGACCTGTGCAAAGGCGACCTGCCCCCACAACGCAGCCGCCTGCGACGAAGACGGCGGAGCCAAGCACCTTCTCACCGCCACCTTCCACTGCTAATACCACCCCGCCTCCTGCATCCCATTTACCGCCGCCGACGAAGCCCAAGCTCGCCGGCGCTACCTTCTGCCTTCCCGCGGATCCTGGGACGGCCGAGCCGTCTGGCTACACTGCGGCGGGCAATTAGTTGGTTCTCCTCTCCCGTCGTTGGGGGGCATCCGTCCGAGGCGCCGGCGGTAATTGCTCGGATTCGAATTCCAGATCTTTTCGGAGTTTCTACGGCAACAAATCCCGGCCGTTTCGTCCTTGGATCCGGACTCCCTTCTTCTAATCGGATCACAGGTGAGGCCCTCGATGTGCAGCCAGCCCTCGATGTGCTTCTTCTCAGATTGGATACAAGACAAGTCCAATTGGTTTGCCGCTGAAGCAACTCTTCCCCCACAAGACCCGCTTTTGCAATTGCTCCAATGGAGGTCTGTAGCGTAGCCAGGATAACGAGCTTTGCACATTTTGGCCTGAAATTTTTGCCTAAGCTCCTGGCTCTTTCTCCCGGTTCATTGGGGAAATTCAGAAAGGTCTCACCAGCGATGGAAACTGAAACTGTGTTGAGAAAACTGCCGGAGCTGCTGCAGGATGTATTGAGAAAGGTCTCACCAGCGATGGAAACTGAAACTGTGGTGAGAAACTCGCCGGAGCTGCCGCAGGATGTATTAATGGACATATTTTCACTCCTGGAGATACTTGACCTCATGCGTGCGGCCTCTGTCAGCTCCTCCTGGCGCTCCGCGTATACCAGCCTCTGCAGCCAGCTTGAGCTGTACAAACGTCCTCAGACGCCTTGCCTCCTCTATACCTCTGAATCTGCTGGTGAGAATGTAGCTTGTCTCTACAGCCTCGCAGAGAAGAGGGTCTGCAATTTAACTCTCCCGGATCCACCCATCCGCAGCAGGTATCTTCTTGGGTCATCGCATGGTTGGCTAGTTACCGCGGATGACAAGTCTGAGCTACACCTTATCAATCCGGTCACTGGCCAACAGATTGCTCTCCCGTCGGTGGTCACCATTGGTTATGTAGAGCCAATCTTTGACAATGCAGGCACAGTTATTATGTATAAATTGCGACAGCAACTTTACGATCCAGACTTAGACCCCGAAATGGTTGGTCCCAAAATGTTCCCCCATGCTCCCGACAAGCTTCGTGACCATGTCTACATCAGGGTATTTATCTTTCCGGATCCGTCCACAGGAAGCTACATTGCGGTTCTCATCCATGGTCCAGTACGTCAGCTTTCGTTTGCAAGGGTAGGAGATTGTAAATGGACCTCGCTGCCGCCAAGTTGGAACTATGATCTATGCATCTACATGGATGGTCTATTGTATGCATCCACAAGAGCCGGGCAAATGGATGCGTTTGACCTCACTGGTCCTACCGTCACGAGGAATATAATTGCAGACGAGATTGCCATTAACAGTCCTGAGTACAGGGGGCAGTTCTACCTTCTTCAGGGTCCATGGGGCGGTCTGCTGCAAGTTTGCAGGAAGGCTGAACTCATAGATGCGGGTTATGAGGAGCTCATAGTTAAAACTAATAAAGTCTTGTTACACAAAGTTGATATGGAAGCAGAAGAGCTCGTGGAAATAAATAGCTTGCATCATAATGTGTTGTTTCTGGGGCGTAACCAGCCTATATGCCTTAGTGCTGAAGAATATCCACAACTGAAGGCAAATTGTGTTTATTCGCAGATGATGAGCAATATAATTGGATGTATAAGACGAATCCCCGGGATATAGGTGTTCTCAACCTTGAAGATGACAGTAGGGAGGAAATTGTGTCCCCGCTTTGGTGCAGCTGGCCAAGTCCCATATGGATAACACCCAGTCTTACAGTGATGAACCTGTCATTGTACAAATAGGTAGTTTTTTTAATTATGTACCTTGATTATGGGGTCTGTCGACCAAATTAGTCACTCTTTTGCAGGCAGATGCTATGACAACGGAAGCATGTTCTGTTTATCTCTTTTTTCCATACATTGTTTGCTGTATCTGATGAAACTATGGCCGAAAAAAAGGGAATGGAAATGATTCTCTACAACAATTTGGTTTGCTGAATATTTTTTGTTTGAT